>NW_027442599.1:80000-96842 GCF_048569485.1 Anomaloglossus baeobatrachus
TCAGTGCTTCCACACTAGAAAGAGGCAGGGAGGAGACTGAGTGGGGGTGCGAGACAGTGGGGGGTGCGAGACACAGTGGGGGTGCGAGACACAGTGGGGGTGTTAGATACAGCCCTAGAGCTACAAAGAATTATGGGAGTTGTAGGAACTGAACCCAGGAAGTCAGCACAGAGATTAACCCCATCAGAGCTGGAGCCAGCAATGAGGATGTGCTGCTAGAGCACGATAAAAGGTAATATTGCTGAAATAACATAATAGATGTGTGGAGAGGCACATATTAGCAAGATTTATGAGAGAAAAAAAAAAATCAGTTTTGGTAACTGGACAACTTCTTTAACCCCTTCACGACCGGCCGATTTTTAGCTTTTCGGGTTTTTTTTCGCCATTCTTCCTTTGAGACACGCAACTTTTTTATTTTTCCATCAGTCTTCCCATGTGAGGGCTCATTTTTTGTGGAACGAGCTGTACTTTTAAATTAAACCATAAGTTTTCCCATATAGTGTACTGGAAAAATGGCAAAAAAAATTCCAAATGCGGAAAGATTGCAAAAAAAGTGCGACTGCACTATTGTTTGTGAGATATTTTATTCTGTGTTCACTATATGGTAAAACTGATGTGTGGGTGTGATGCCTCAGGTTAGTGCGAGTTTGTAGACACCAAACATGAATAGGTTAACTTTTATATAAGGGGTAAAAAAAAAAAAAAATCGTTTGTCTGAAAAAAGGGGGGTGATTTAAACTTAGGTTTTTTTTAAACTTTACTTTTTTTTATTTTATTAGTCCCCTTAGGAGGCTATAGGGATCAGCAATCCAATCGCTCTGCCATATCTGAGGATCTCAGCGACACAGCTGTAAACAGCAGATACGGCCACTGTCTGCTTCACTCGGCTGCGGTACAAGTGAAACTGAAAGTAGTTCCATGTCTAGCACAGGAGTCATCACATGACCCTGTGCTACCATGACAACCACCGGAAGTCACGTGATCACGTCACGTGACTTCTGGTATCGGGCGGTAAGTAAAACATTACGGCGATCGCGATTATAATGGCGCTGTCACATATCGACAGCGCCATTACAGGGGTTAAACGTCACGGGCACATAAGGATTCTGCTTGTGCCTGGCAGGCACACATCTCAGCTGTGAAAATCAGCTGAGATGTGCACCGATTGCTGCAAGCTGCTGACAACAGACCGCGGGCAGTAACGCTATGACTGCTATGACGTAATATTACTGCCCGCGGTCGTTAAGGGGTTAATGGACAACTGGGTCCCTGGACTATGGGTGAGCAGAATTTTGCGTGTCTATACTTCGCACCCATTGCACACCCGGTTAGGGACCACATTGGACTCTCGAGCAATGTACATGGTGTCAATAATAAGAATGTTTATTTTCTATTTTGAGTTATACGTTTAAAGTGATTCGCCTCCCATAAAGGGAAGAAAAGTTTTAAGTTGTTTTATAGCATTCAATATTTGCAAATCATAATACCACGGTTTCAACTATTTTATTTGTTCCAGCCTGCAGACGTGCTGAGATTCGCTGTGGGGGAGTGCGGCGCCCCTGAGGGTTTAGTCGCCACAGAGATGATGCACCTCATCCAGAGGTGTGGTATCCCATCCCAGGGTAAGGAGGGGGTCATCCACCAGTTCACATGATACACGCACACAGACACTCATCACAACACTGCACTAAACCGTGGTTAGGGACAAGTGCAGCTGGACTTGTATAGTGGCTAGCACCGTCCCTGGAGCCAGTCTGGGTGGAGCTTAGTGGGAGAGGTGTCTGAGGTGAGTAGGTGGGGCTGAGTTGACTGTCAGTGAGTGGTGTGGTGAGGAGGCGACCGGAGCGTAGAGACCCGGGGTCCTGCTTGACCCGGGTGACACCAAAGAGGGGGATCCTAGAGACACAGGATTGTGGAATTTACCAGTGGGCTTGCTCCACAGAACACTGGGTGGAAGGATCTGGCAGCAAAAACGGGGACCCGGTCCCAAGACTAAAAGAAAACTAACATACTCTTTAGTAACACCGGGGGCCTGCGTGGCTACAAGCATCCAGGGCCGAAAATCAGCACACGAATACGCTGGAAGGGGGCCACAGAGGATCAGGGGGCCAAGCAGGCAGAAAACCTGTTGAAGGCCGCGGCCCCTGGCTCAGGGCACTGTGTGAGGAGGCGCAGGACAGGAGGGCGAGAGTCAGCGCAGTAGAGACGACCAGGAAAGGCACATCTGAGGGGTGGCCTCTGAGCTGCCCGGGATCGTCGGGAACCCATCATGGTAGATCCCATCATACCGCGGGTGACTGCCGGCAGACTGTACATCTGAGGATCTGGTACCATGAGTAAAGACTTTAGGGGGCTTTACACGCTACGATATCGTTAATGTTTGGTCGTCGGGGTCACGTTGTCATTAACGATATTGCAGCGTGTGACACTGACCAGCGACCTCAAAAATGGTGAAAATCGTTCACCATGGAGAGGTCGTCCCAAAGTCAAAAATCGGTAAGGGTTGTTTATCCAGGTGGCTCCTCGCTCCTGCGGCAGGAGACATCGCTGTGTATGACACCGCAGGAGCGAGGAACGTCTCCTTACCTGCCGCCGGCCACAATGCGGAAGGAAGAAGGTGGGCGGGATGTTACGTCCTGCTCATCTCCGCTTTGATTGGCCGGCCGCTTAGTGACGTTGCGGTGACGTCGCTGTGATGCCAAACGTCCCTCCCCCTTGAAGGAGGGATTGTTCGGCAGTCACAGCGCCGCCGACGACCAGGTAAGTATGTGTGACGCTGCCGTAGCGATAATGTTCGCTACAGCAGCGATCACAAACAATCGCATGCGCAACGGGGGCGGGTACTTACACACTCACTATCGCTACAAATTACTAGCGATATCGCTACCGTGTAAAGCCCCTTTTACTGTAACAGTGTCGTCTACATCCTTCCCGCGCCCTCTCATGATCCCCGGGCCACAAGCGCTACCTGTGGGGAGCAATATCACCTTTCCTTGCGCCATCATCATCTGCCCCGGGGAACACAGCGCAGCGGCGGCCCACATAGCCGCAAAACCACAGGTGGCGTCACGCACTTATACTCTTAAAGGAAACTTGTCACCAGATTTTTCCCTCTGCAACTAACCCCACCCCCTTCTGTAGCTGCGCAGCTGCGTGCTATGAAGGTGCGCCTTGTATCTCGCCCCCTTCTGCAGCTGCGCGGCTGCATGCTATGAAGGTGCGCCTTGTATCTCGCCCCCTTCTGCAGCTGCATGCTATGAAGGTGCGCCTTGTATCTCGCCCCCTTCTGCAGCTGCGCGGCTGCATGCTATGAAGGTGCGCCTTGTATCTGGCCCCCTTCTGCAGCTGCGTGCTGTGAAGCCTTGTATCTGGCCCCCTTCTGCAGCTGCGTGCTGTGAAGCCTTGTATCTGGCCCCCTTCTGCAGCTGCATGCTATGAAGCCTTGTATCTGGCCCCCTTCTGCAGCTGCGCAGCTGCGTGCTATGAAGCCTTGTATCTGGCCCCCTTCTGCAGCTGCGTGCTATGAAGCCTTGTATCTGGCCCCCTTCTGCAGCTGCGTGCTGTGAAGCCTTGTATCTGGCCCCCTTCTGCAGCTGCGCACTATGAAGCCTTGTATCTGGCCCCCTTCTGCAGCTGCGCAGCTGCGTGCTGTGAAGCCTTGTATCTGGCCCCCTTCTGCAGCTGCGCAGCTGCGTGCTATGAAGCCTTGTATCTGGCCCCCTTCTGCAGCTGCGTGCTATGAAGCCTTGTATCTGGCCCCCTTCTGCAGCTGCGCGGCTGCGTGCTATGAAGCCTTGTATCTGGCCCCCTTCTGCAGCTGCGCGGCTGCGTGCTATGAAGCCTTGTATCTGGCCCCCTTCTGCAGCTGCGTGCTATGAAGCCTTGTATCTGGCCCCCTTCTGCAGCTGCGCAGCTGCGTGCTATGAAGCCTTGTATCTGGCCCCCTTCTGCAGCTGCGCGGCTGCGTGCTGTGAAGCCTTGTATCTGGCCCCCTTCTGCAGCTGCGCGGCTGCGTGCTATGAAGCCTTGTATCTGGCCCCCTTCTGCAGCTGCGCGGCTGCGTGCTATGAAGCCTTGTATCTGGCCCCCTTCTGCAGCTGCGCGGCTGCGTGCTATGAAGCCTTGTATCTGGCCCCCTTCTGCAGCTGCGCGGCTGCGTGCTATGAAGCCTTGTATCTGGCCCCCATTTTTCAGCAGGGCCTTATGGGCGGGGTCTATTTCAGTGTTGATTTGAATTGATGACGACGGTCCCGTCATCCTCCACTCTGTGCCGAAGTCTCGTGCATGCGCAGTTTTCGTGGGCGTGTGCACAAACTATCCCTCGTGCGCCCAGGATGGGTTTGCTCAGGCACGAGATTATGGGCGGGTACTAGGATGACGCTGGTGAGGTCATGCACAGCGCCGCCTATAATCTCGTGCCTGAGCAAATACATCCCGGTTGCGCGAGGGATAGTTTGTGCACACGCCCACGAAAACGGCGCATGCACGAGACTTCGGCACAGAGTGGAGGATGACGGGACCGTCGTCATCAATTCAAACCAACACAGAGGACTGCGTACAGCGGCAGGAGGGCGGAGCGAAGGAGAAATAGAGCCCGCCCTTTAGTCCCACCCATAAAATTTACATACGAAAAGGTCATATTTATGAAGTTGTTTTTGCGGTTTGAAAAGGGGGCGAGATACAAGGCTTCACAGCACGCAGCCGCGCAGCTGCACAAGGGGGCCAGATACAAGGCTTCACAGCACGCAGCCACGCAGCTGCACAAGGGGGTCAGATACAAGGCTTCACAGCACGCAGCCACGCAGCTGCACAAGGGGGCCAGATACAAGGCTTCACAGCACGCAGCCGCGCAGCTGCATAAGGGGGTCAGATACAAGGCTTCACAGCACGCAGCCACGCAGCTGCACAAGGGGGTCGGATACAAGGCTTCACAGCACGTAGCCGCGCAGCTGCACAAGGGGGTCGGATGCAAGGCTTCACAGCACGCAGCCGCGCAGCTGCACAAGGGGGTCAGATACAAGGCTTCACAGCACGCAGCTGCACAAGGGGGTCAGATACAAGGCTTCACAGCACGCAGCCGCGCAGCTGCACAAGGGGGCCAGATACAAGGCTTCACAGCACGCAGCCGCGCAGCTGCACAAGGGGGTCAGATACAAGGCTTCACAGCACGCAGCCACGCAGCTGCACAAGGGGGCCAGATACAAGACTTCACAGCACGCAGCCACGCAGCTGCACAAGGGGGCCAGATACAAGGCTTCACAGCACGCAGCCGCGCAGCTGCACAAGGGGGCCAGATACAAGACTTCACAGCACGCAGCCACGCAGCTGCACAAGGGGGCCAGATACAAGGCTTCACAGCACGCAGCCACGCAGCTGCACAAGGGGGCCAGATACAAGGCTTCACAGCACGCAGCCGCGCAGCTGCACAAGGGGGCCAGATACAAGGCTTCACAGCACGCAGCCGCGCAGCTGCACAAGGGGGTCAGATACAAGGCTTCACAGCACGCAGCCACGCAGCTGCACAAGGGGGTCGGATACAAGGCTTCACAGCACGCAGCCGCGCAGCTGCACAAGGTGGTCGGATACAAGGCTTCACAGCACGCAGCCGCGCAAGGAATAATCTGGTGACAGGTTCCCTTTAACTACCACTCCACGGAACCGGGTCACGCCACCGCGACATCACCAGACTAGTCCGGCCCGGTAACGAGTAACCCCCGGCACTGGGCATGTCACTTCCTCCTCACCCCCGGGGGCCCCGTATCTCCTCTTCCTCCCACCTCATCCCCAGGGGCTATATCTTCCTCTCTCCCGGGGGGGGGGCCCCTGTCACCCCTTCCTCCTCTCTCCCGGGGGGGGGCCCCTGTCACCCCTTCCTCCTCTCTCCCGGGGGGGGGGCCCCTGTCACCCCTTCCTCCTCTCTCCCGGGGGGGGGGCCCCTGTCACCCCTTCCTCCTCTCTCCCGGGGGGGGGGGCCCCTGTCACCCCTTCCTCCTCTCTCCCGGGGGGGGGGCCCCTGTCACCCCTTCCTCCTCTCTCCCGGGGGGGGGGCCCCTGTCACCCCTTCCTCCTCTCTCCCGGGGGGGGGGCCCCTGTCACCCCTTCCTCCTCTCTCCCGGGGGGGGGGCCCCTGTCACCCCTTCCTCCTCTCTCCCGGGGGGGGGGCCCCTGTCACCCCTTCCTCCTCTCTCCCGGGGGGGGGCCCCTGTCACCCCTTCCTCCTCTCTCCCGGGGGGGGGGCCCCTGTCACCCCTTCCTCCTCTCTCCCGGGGGGGGGGCCCCTGTCACCCCTTCCTCCTCTCTCCCGGGGGGGGGGCCCCTGTCACCCCTTCCTCCTCTCTCCCGGGGGGGGGGCCCCTGTCACCCCTTCCTCCTCTCTCCCGGGGGGGGGCCCCCGTCACCCCTTCCTCCTCTCTCCCGGGGGGGGCCCCCGTCACCCCTTCCTCCTCTCTCCCGGGGGGGGCCCCCCATCACCCCTTCCTCCTCTCTCCCGGGGGGGGGCCCCCGTCACCCCTTCCTCCTCTCTCCCGGGGGGGGCCCCCCATCACCCCTTCCTCCTCTCTCCCGGGGGGGGGGGCCCCTGTCACCCCTTCCTCCTCTCTCCCGGGGGGGGGCCCCTGTCACCCCTTCCTCCTCTCTCCCGGGGGGGGGGCCCCTGTCACCCCTTCCTCCTCTCTCCCGGGGGGGGGGCCCCTGTCACCCCTTCCTCCTCTCTCCCGGGGGGGGGCCCCCGTCACCCCTTCCTCCTCTCTCCCGGGGGGGGGCCCCCGTCACCCCTTCCTCCTCTCTCCCGGGGGGGCCCCCCATCACCCCTTCCTCCTCTCTCCCGGGGGGGGCCCCCGTCACCCCTTCCTCCTCTCTCCCGGGGGGGGGCCCCCGTCACCCCTTCCTCCTCTCTCCCGGGGGGGGCCCCCGTCACCCCTTCCTCCTCTCTCCCGGGGGGGGGCCCCCGTCACCCCTTCCTCCTCTCTCCCGGGGGGGGCCCCCGTCACCCCTTCCTCCTCTCTCCCGGGGGGGGTCCCTGTCTCTTCCTCCTCTCTCCCGGGGGTCCCTGTCTCTTCCTCCTCTCTCCCGGGGGTCCCTGTCTCTTCCTCCTCTCTCCCGGGGGTCCCTGTCTCTTCCTCCTCTCTCCCGGGGGTCCCTGTCTCTTCCTCCTCTCTCCCGGGGGTCCCTGTCTCTTCCTCCTCTCTCCCGGGGGTCCCTGTCTCTTCCTCCTCTCTCCCGGGGGTCCCTGTCTCTTCCTCCTCTCTCCCGGGGGTCCCTGTCTCTTCCTCCTCTCTCCCGGGGGTCCCTGTCTCTTCCTCCTCTCTCCCGGGGGTCCCTGTCTCTTCCTCCTCTCTCCCGGGGGTCCCTGTCTCTTCCTCCTCTCTCCCGGGGGTCCCTGTCTCTTCCTCCTCTCTCCCGGGGGTCCCTGTCTCTTCCTCCTCTCTCCCGGGGGTCCCTGTCTCTTCCTCTTTCCTCCCGGGGATCCCTGTCTCTTCCTCTCTCCTAGGGGTCCCTGTCCCTTCCTCTCTCCCGGGGATCCCTGTCTCTTCCTCTTTCCTCCCGGGGGTCCCTGTCCCTTCCTCTCTCCCGGTGGCCCCTGTCACCCCTTCCTCTCTCCCGGGGGCCCCTGTCACCCCTTCCTCTCTCCCGGGGGTCCCTGTCCCTTCCTCTCTCCCGGTGGCCCCTGTCACCCCTTCCTCTCTCCCGGGGGTCCCTGTCCCTTCCTCTCTCCCGGTGGCCCCTGTCACCCCTTCCTCTCTCCCGGGGGCCCCTGTCCCTTCCTCTCTCCCGGGGGCCCCTGTCTCTTTCTCTCTCCCGGGGGCCCCTGTCTCTTCCTCTCTCCCGGGGGTCCCGTCACCGCTCCGCCCCCGCTCACCGGCACCCGGTCCGGGTACTTCTTGCGTATCTTCTCGCCCTCTGACCGCCGCTTCTCGAACGCGTGCTCCTCCTTATAAACGAACTTCATGTCGGCGGCTGCGGCTGCGGCTGAGACTGACGGAGGAAGATAAACAGCCCCGCCCCCTCCGCTTCCGCACTACACCACGCCCACACGCCTAAGAGGTCACGCCCTTCTAGCGCAAATTGCCCAACAACAGCCGTACACGTCACGTGTAACTCCAAGAACATGGCGACCACCTACAAAGCGACGAAAACGTGCGGCCAATCATAGTTCAAGCTCAACAGCAGCAGCTATGACGTAAAATCCAACCAATCCACGCTCTACTACAGCGACGTCAACACACGATCCAGACACGCCCCCTGTCACATGAGTGAACAACATTCTCATCAGTGCCACCTGGTGGAGGAGGGAGGGAGAACCGGCTCATTACTGACCTCTGGTGGAGGAGGGAGGGAGAACCGGCTCATTACTGACCTCTGGTGGAGGAGGGAGGGAGAACCGGCTCATTACTGACCTCTGGTGGAGGAGAAAGGGAGAACCGGCTCATTACTGCCCTCTGGTGGAGGAGGGAGGAAGAACCGGCTCATTACTGGCCTCTGGTGGAGGAGGGAGGGAGAACCGGCTCATTACTGACCTCTGGTGGAGGAGGGAGGGAGAACCGGCTCATTACTGACCTCTGGTGGAGGAGGGAGGAAGAACCGGCTCATTACTGACCTCTGGTGGAGGAGGGAGGAAGAACCGGCTCATTACTGACCTCTGGTGGAGGAGAAAGGAAGAACCGGCTCATTACTGACCTCTGGTGGAGGAGGGAGGAAGAACCGGCTCATTACTGACCTCTGGTGGAGGAGGGAGGGAGAACCGGCTCATTACTGACCTCTGGTGGAGGAGAAAGGGAGAACCGGCTCATTACTGACCTCTGGTGGAGGAGGGAGGAAGAACCGGCTCATTACTGACCTCTGGTGGAGGAGAGAGGAAGAACCGGCTCATTACTGACCTCTAGTGGAGGAGAGAGGAAGAACCGGCTCATTACTGACCTCTGGTGGAGGAGGGAGGGAGAACCGGCTCATTACTGCCCTCTGGTGGAGGAGGGAGTAAGAACCGGCTCATTACTGCCCTCTGGTGGAGGAGAGAAGAAGAAGCGGCTCATTACTGACCTCTGGTGGAGGAGGGAGGAAGAACCGGCTCATTACTGACCTCTGGTGGAGGAGGGAGGGAGAACCGGCTCATTACTGACCTCTGGTGGAGGAGGGAGGGAGAACCGGCTCATTACTGACCTCTGGTGGAGGAGAGAGGAAGAACCGGCTCATTACTGACCTCTGGTGGAGGAGGGAGGAAGAACCGGCTCATTACTGACCTCTGGTGGAGGAGAGAGGAAGAACCGGCTCATTACTGACCTCTGGTGGAGGAGGGAGGGAGAACCGGCTCATTACTGACCTCTGGTGGAGGAGAAAGGAAGAACCGGCTCATTACTGACCTCTGGTGGAGGAGGGAGGAAGAACCGGCTCATTACTGACCTCTGGTGGAGGAGGGAGGAAGAACCGGCTCATTACTGACCTCTGGTGGAGGAGAAAGGGAGAACCGGCTCATTACTGACCTCTGGTGGAGGAGGGAGTAAGAACCGGCTCATTACTGACCTCTGGTGGAGGAGAAAGGGAGAACCGGCTCATTACTGACCTCTGGTGGAGGAGAAAGGGAGAACCGGCTCATTACTGACCTCTGGTGGAGGAGGGAGTAAGAACCGGCTCATTACTGACCTCTGGTGGAGGAGAAAGGAAGAACCGGCTCATTACTGACCTCTGGTGGAGGAGGGAGGAAGAACCGGCTCATTACTGACCTCTGGTGGAGGAGGGAGGAAGAACCGGCTCATTACTGACCTCTGGTGGAGGAGGGAGGAAGAACCGGCTCATTACTGCCCTCTGGTGGAGGAGGGAGGAAGAACCGGCTCATTACTGACCTCTGGTGGAGGAGGGAGGAAGAACCGGCTCATTACTGACCTCTGGTGGAGGAGAGATGAAGAACCGGCTCATTACTGACCTCTGGTGGAGGAGAAAGGAAGAACCGGCTCATTACTGACCTCTGGTGGAGGAGGGAGGAAGAACCGGCTCATTACTGACCTCTGGTGGAGGAGAAAGGGAGAACCGGCTCATTACTGACCTCTGGTGGAGGAGGGAGGGAGAACCGGCTCATTACTGACCTCTGGTGGAGGAGAAAGGGAGAACCGGCTCATTACTGACCTCTGGTGGAGGAGAGAAGAAGAAGCGGCTCATTACTGACCTCTGGTGGAGGAGGGAGGAAGAACCGGCTCATTACTGACCTCTGGTGGAGGAGGGAGGGAGAACCGGCTCATTACTGACCTCTGGTGGAGGAGGGAGGGAGAACCGGCTCATTACTGACCTCTGGTGGAGGAGGGAGGAAGAACCGGCTCATTACTGACCTCTGGTGGAGGAGAGAGGAAGAACCGGCTCATTACTGACCTCTGGTGGAGGAGGGAGGGAGAACCGGCTCATTACTGACCTCTGGTGGAGGAGAAAGGAAGAACCGGCTCATTACTGACCTCTGGTGGAGGAGGGAGGAAGAACCGGCTCATTACTGACCTCTGGTGGAGGAGGGAGGAAGAACCGGCTCATTACTGACCTCTGGTGGAGGAGAAAGGGAGAACCGGCTCATTACTGACCTCTGGTGGAGGAGGGAGTAAGAACCGGCTCATTACTGACCTCTGGTGGAGGAGAAAGGGAGAACCGGCTCATTACTGACCTCTGGTGGAGGAGAAAGGGAGAACCGGCTCATTACTGACCTCTGGTGGAGGAGGGAGTAAGAACCGGCTCATTACTGACCTCTGGTGGAGGAGAAAGGAAGAACCGGCTCATTACTGACCTCTGGTGGAGGAGGGAGGAAGAACCGGCTCATTACTGACCTCTGGTGGAGGAGGGAGGAAGAACCGGCTCATTACTGACCTCTGGTGGAGGAGGGAGGAAGAACCGGCTCATTACTGCCCTCTGGTGGAGGAGGGAGGAAGAACCGGCTCATTACTGACCTCTGGTGGAGGAGGGAGGAAGAACCGGCTCATTACTGACCTCTGGTGGAGGAGAGATGAAGAACCGGCTCATTACTGACCTCTGGTGGAGGAGAAAGGAAGAACCGGCTCATTACTGACCTCTGGTGGAGGAGGGAGGAAGAACCGGCTCATTACTGACCTCTGGTGGAGGAGGGAGGAAGAACCGGCTCATTACTGACCTCTGGTGGAGGAGGGAGGAAGAACCGGCTCATTACTGCCCTCTGCTGGAGGAGAAAGGAAGAACCGGCTCATTACTGCCCTCTAGTGGAGGAGGGAGGAAAAACCGGCTCATTACTGACCTCTGGTGGAGGAGAGAGGAAGAACCGGCTCATTACTGACCTCTGGTGGAGGAGAAAGGAAGAACCGGCTCATTACTGACCTCTGGTGGAGGAGAAAGGAAGAACCGGCTCATTACTGACCTCTGGTGGAGGAGGGAGGAAGAACCGGCTCATTACTGACCTCTGGTGGAGGAGAAAGGAAGAACCGGCTCATTACTGACCTCTAGTGGAGGAGAGAGGAAGAACCGGCTCATTACTGACCTCTGGTGGAGGAGAAAGGAAGAACTGGCTCATTACTGACCTCTGGTGGAGGAGGGAGGGAGAACCGGCTCATTACTGACCTCTGGTGGAGGAGGGAGGGAGAACCGGCTCATTACTGACCTCTGGTGGAGGAGAAAGGGAGAACCGGCTCATTACTGACCTCTGGTGGAGGAGGGAGGAATAACCGGCTCATTACTGACCTCTGGTGGAGGAGGGAGGGAGAACCGGCTCATTACTGACCTCTGGTGGAGGAGGGAGGAAGAACCGGCTCATTACTGACCTCTGGTGGAGGAGGGAGGGAGAACCGGCTCATTACTGACCTCTGGTGGAGGAGAAAGGAAGAACCGGCTCATTACTGACCTCTGGTGGAGGAGGGAGGAAGAACCGGCTCATTACTGACCTCTGGTGGAGGAGGGAGGAAGAACCGGCTCATTACTGACCTCTGGTGGAGGAGAAAGGGAGAACCGGCTCATTACTGACCTCTGGTGGAGGAGGGAGTAAGAACCGGCTCATTACTGACCTCTGGTGGAGGAGAAAGGGAGAACCGGCTCATTACTGACCTCTGGTGGAGGAGAAAGGGAGAACCGGCTCATTACTGACCTCTGGTGGAGGAGAAAGGGAGAACCGGCTCATTACTGCCCTCTAGTGGAGGAGGGAGGAAAAACCGGCTCATTACTGACCTCTGGTGGAGGAGAGAGGAAGAACCGGCTCATTACTGACCTCTGGTGGAGGAGAAAGGAAGAACCGGCTCATTACTGACCTCTGGTGGAGGAGAAAGGAAGAACCGGCTCATTACTGACCTCTGGTGGAGGAGGGAGGAAGAACCGGCTCATTACTGACCTCTGGTGGAGGAGAAAGGAAGAACCGGCTCATTACTGACCTCTAGTGGAGGAGAGAGGAAGAACCGGCTCATTACTGACCTCTGGTGGAGGAGAAAGGAAGAACTGGCTCATTACTGACCTCTGGTGGAGGAGGGAGGGAGAACCGGCTCATTACTGACCTCTGGTGGAGGAGGGAGGGAGAACCGGCTCATTACTGACCTCTGGTGGAGGAGAAAGGGAGAACCGGCTCATTACTGACCTCTGGTGGAGGAGGGAGGAATAACCGGCTCATTACTGACCTCTGGTGGAGGAGGGAGGGAGAACCGGCTCATTACTGACCTCTGGTGGAGGAGGGAGGAAGAACCGGCTCATTACTGACCTCTGGTGGAGGAGGGAGGGAGAACCGGCTCATTACTGACCTCTGGTGGAGGAGAAAGGAAGAACCGGCTCATTACTGACCTCTGGTGGAGGAGGGAGGAAGAACCGGCTCATTACTGACCTCTGGTGGAGGAGGGAGGAAGAACCGGCTCATTACTGACCTCTGGTGGAGGAGAAAGGGAGAACCGGCTCATTACTGACCTCTGGTGGAGGAGGGAGTAAGAACCGGCTCATTACTGACCTCTGGTGGAGGAGAAAGGGAGAACCGGCTCATTACTGACCTCTGGTGGAGGAGAAAGGGAGAACCGGCTCATTACTGACCTCTGGTGGAGGAGGGAGTAAGAACCGGCTCATTACTGACCTCTGGTGGAGGAGAAAGGAAGAACCGGCTCATTACTGACCTCTGGTGGAGGAGGGAGGAAGAACCGGCTCATTACTGACCTCTGGTGGAGGAGGGAGGAAGAACCGGCTCATTACTGACCTCTGGTGGAGGAGGGAGGAAGAACCGGCTCATTACTGCCCTCTGGTGGAGGAGGGAGGAAGAACCGGCTCATTACTGACCTCTGGTGGAGGAGAAAGGAAAAACCGGCTCATTACTGACCTCTGGTGGAGGAGGGAGGAAGAACTGGCTCATTACTGACCTCTGGTGGAGGAGGGAGGAAGAACCGGCTCATTACTGACCTCTGGTGGAGGAGAGATGAAGAACCGGCTCATTACTGACCTCTGGTGGAGGAGAAAGGAAGAACCGGCTCATTACTGACCTCTGGTGGAGGAGGGAGGAAGAACCGGCTCATTACTGCCCTCTAGTGGAGGAGGGAGGAAAAACCGGCTCATTACTGACCTCTGGTGGAGGAGAGAGGAAGAACCGGCTCATTACTGACCTCTGGTGGAGGAGAAAGGAAGAACCGGCTCATTACTGACCTCTGGTGGAGGAGAAAGGAAGAACCGGCTCATTACTGACCTCTGGTGGAGGAGGGAGGAAGAACCGGCTCATTACTGACCTCTGGTGGAGGAGAAAGGAAGAACCGGCTCATTACTGACCTCTAGTGGAGGAGAGAGGAAGAACCGGCTCATTACTGACCTCTGGTGGAGGAGAAAGGAAGAACTGGCTCATTACTGACCTCTGGTGGAGGAGGGAGGGAGAACCGGCTCATTACTGACCTCTGGTGGAGGAGGGAGGGAGAACCGGCTCATTACTGACCTCTGGTGGAGGAGAAAGGGAGAACCGGCTCATTACTGACCTCTGGTGGAGGAGGGAGGAATAACCGGCTCATTACTGACCTCTGGTGGAGGAGGGAGGGAGAACCGGCTCATTACTGACCTCTGGTGGAGGAGGGAGGAAGAACCGGCTCATTACTGACCTCTGGTGGAGGAGGGAGGAAGAACCGGCTCATTACTGACCTCTGGTGGAGGAGGGAGGAAGAACCGGCTCATTACTGACCTCTGGTGGAGGAGGGAGGAAGAACCGGCTCATTACTGCCCTCTGGTGGAGGAGGGAGGAAGAACCGGCTCATTACTGACCTCTGGTGGAGGAGAAAGGAAAAACCGGCTCATTACTGACCTCTGGTGGAGGAGGGAGGAAGAACTGGCTCATTACTGACCTCTGGTGGAGGAGGGAGGAAGAACCGGCTCATTACTGACCTCTGGTGGAGGAGAGATGAAGAACCGGCTCATTACTGACCTCTGGTGGAGGAGAAAGGAAGAACCGGCTCATTACTGACCTCTGGTGGAGGAGGGAGGAAGAACCGGCTCATTACTGACCTCTGGTGGAGGAGGGAGGAAGAACCGGCTCATTACTGACCTCTGGTGGAGGAGGGAGGAAGAACCGGCTCATTACTGCCCTCTGCTGGAGGAGAAAGGAAGAACCGGCTCATTACTGCCCTCTGGTGGAGGAGGGAGGAAAAACCGGCTCATTACTGACCTCTGGTGGAGGAGAGAGGAAGAACCGGCTCATTACTGACCTCTGGTGGAGGAGAAAGGAAGAACCGGCTCATTACTGACCTCTGGTGGAGGAGGGAGGAAGAACCGGCTCATTACTGACCTCTGGTGGAGGAGAAAGGAAGAACCGGCTCATTACTGACCTCTAGTGGAGGAGAGAGGAAGAACCGGCTCATTACTGACCTCTGGTGGAGGAGAAAGGAAGAACCGGCTCATTACTGACCTCTGCTGGAGGAGAAAGGAAGAACCGGCTCATTACTGCCCTCTGGTGGAGGAGGGAGGAAAAACCGGCTCATTACTGACCTCTGGTGGAGGAGAGAGGAAGAACCGGCTCATTACTGACCTCTGGTGGAGGAGAGATGAAGAACCGGCTCATTACTGACCTCTGGTGGAGGAGAAAGGAAGAACCGGCTCATTACTGACCTCTGGTGGAGGAGAGAGGAAGAACCGGCTCATTACTGACCTCTGGTGGAGGAGAAAGGAAGAACCGGCTCATTACTGACCTCTGGTGGAGGAGAGAGGAAGAACCGGCTCATTACTGCCCTCTGGTGGAGGAGGGAGGAAGAACCGGCTCATTACTGACCTCTGGTGGAGAAGGGAGGAAGAACCGGCTCATTACTGACCTCTGGTGGGGGAGAAAGGAAGAACTGGCTCATTACTGACCTCTGGTGGAGGAGAGAGGAAGAACCGGCTCATTACTGACCTCTGGTGGAGGAGGGAGGAAGAACCGGCTCATTACTGACCTCTAGTGGAGGAGAAAGGAAGAACCGGCTCATTACTGACCTCTGGTGGAGGAGAGATGAAGAACCGGCTCATTACTGACCTCTGGTGGAGGAGAAAGGAAAAACCGGCTCATTACTGACCTCTGGTGGAGGAGAGATGAAGAACCGGCTCATTACTGACCTCTGGTGGAGGAGAAAGGAAAAACCGGCTCATTACTGACCTCTGGTGGAGGAGAGATGAAGAACCGGCTCATTACTGACCTCTGGTGGAGGAGAGAGGAAGAACCGGCTCATTACTGGCCTCTGGTGGAGGAGAGATGAAGAACCGGCTCATTACTGACCTCTGGTGGAGGAGAAAGGAAAAACCGGCTCATTACTGACCTCTGGTGGAGGAGAGATGAAGAACCGGCTCATTACTGACCTCTGGTGGAGGAGGGAGGAAGAACCGGCTCATTACTGACCTCTAGTGGAGGAGGGAGGAAGAACCGGCTCATTACTGAGCTCTGGTGGAGGAGAAAGGAAGAACTGGCTCATTACTGACCTCTGGTGGAGGAGGGAGGAAGAACCGGCTCATTACTGACCTCTGATGGAGGAGGGAGGAAGAACCGGCTCATTACTGACCTCTGGTGGAGGAGAAAGGAAGAACCGGCTCATTACTGACCTCTAGTGGAGGAGAAAGGAAGAACCGACTCATTACTGACCTCTGGTGGAGGAGGGAGGAAGAACCGGCTCATTACTGACCTCTGGTGGAGGAGAAAGGAAGAACTGGCTCATTACTGACCTCTGGTGGAGGAGGGAGGAAGAACCGGCTCATTACTGACCTCTGGTGGAGGAGAAAGGAAGAACCGGCTCATTACTGACCTCTGGTGGAGGAGGGAGGAAGAACCGGCTCATTACTGACCTCTGGTGGAGGAGAAAGGAAGAACCGGCTCATTACTGACCTCTGGTGGAGGAGAAAGGAAGAACCGGCTTGTGAGGCAAATCCCGGGATATGAAGGTGAATTATGACTCCAGTCATAATCCCTCATCACTCCCTGGCAGTGCCCCCTCCCTTCTTGTTCTCAGTGTTCCACTTACACCTCCATGGCCATGTCCTGTGATATGGAGATGAGGTGGTGTGGGAACAAAGGACACAGGATGACTCCCTGCCGTCACCCTGTAACAAGAGCTGTATCTCATTAGCAAGGCTATGGAAATAGCCAGACAGAACGACTCCAGTAAAAAATGGTTCATATCTCGCAAGCCATATTTCCGATAAATATGGCAACCATAAAAATGGTGTCTCCGCATGTGGACGATGCCGGCACCCCCTTTTTATGGGAGCAGGACATTGGGAAATGCCCCAGGCGTGATATCAGCCAATGGGGAACTGGCAGACAGGTCATGAGTCCCCTCGTTCTGTAGCTAAATTCATAACTGTCACAATGAGAGCATTGGCGTCCGCCTACGACGCTCCCAGGCAAAGTTATGGCCCATATTCCATGTTGGGATATTGTCCATAACTCAA
>NW_027442600.1:0-96602 GCF_048569485.1 Anomaloglossus baeobatrachus
GTGCAGGGTCGACAGGCAATGAAAGAACCAGGCACAAACAACAGTCTCTTTACCTTTTCCTCTTTTACTTTGGGAACAGTCCAGTCCTGGGAGACCGTTACAGGTGGTGATGGGGATTCGGTCGGCCTGGAAGTACTTGGGGTGATCTTTCTGGCCAGCTGAGTATGAGGCCTACTCCTGTGCTTTTCTTTGTTATGATAGGACCCTGCTTCTCTGAATCCAGCAATGGCCCTCTTTGCTGCTGGGACCGATGGTATGTCCCTTTCCCTCTGTAGCAGGCTGCGCAGGCCCTCTCTGGTGCTTCTCTGCTGGAGTCCACACCGGGCCCTGATGCTGCAGCTGTACCTTCGGGATGTTTATGGGACAGGTGCTTGCAGCTCTCCTGCCCTTCGGATTCGGCTACCAGGGAGTATTTTAAGCCCTGGTGGCCACAGACTCCGATGTCCGAGTCTCTCCGCTGCCTCTCTGTTACTCCTGCTTCCCTGGGCCAAGCTACTCTAGCTCTAGGCCCCAGATCCACAGGACAGCACACTCTGCGTCTGCTTCCTTCCACTTCTCTCTACAGACTCACAACTACTTCCTCCCTCAGGTCAGACTTGAGGAAAGCTCCCTGGAATTCCAGGTTCAGAGCTCCCCCTGCTGGCCGGAGGGAGAACTGCGTTGGGTGTTAAACTTGCTGGCCAATGGACCTCCCCATTACCTCCAGGCTCAGCATTAACCCTTTGGGAGGGCAATGCTGTTGTGGCGACCAGGTCCTGGGGCGCCACATTTACCGTGGTTACTAGCGTCCACAGAAGCCGGCTCCTGTTGCCTGCACATTTAGTTGTTGCTGTCTCGCTGTCACACACAGCGATCTGTGCTTCACAGCGGGACAGCAACAACTAAAAAATGGCCCAGGCCATTCAGCAACAACCAACGACCTCACAGCAGGGGCCAGGTTGTTGCTGGATGTCACACACAGCAACATCACTAGCAACATCGCTGCTACATCACAAAAGTTGTTCGTTAGCAGCGATGTTGCTAGCGATGTTGCTTAATGTGACGGGGCCTTAAGGGTTCGGTTCCACTTGCGATTTTCATGTGCGAGTGCGATCCGATAAAACATCGGATTGCACTCGCACCAGTGCAAAAACTATGGGGTATCGTCCATCTGCGATTGATTTCTCATGCCACAACGGCATGCAGAATGAATCGCAGCATGCTGCGTTTGGCAGCGAGTCTCAGCTTGCGCACCCCCATGCAAGCCTGTGGGAGTCTGTGAGACATTGAACTGTACTTGCATGTAATACAAGTGCAGGGCGATGTATGCAGAGAAAGTCCGCGGAGGAGATGCGGAGAAAGTGCTCCCTCCCTCTTCTCTGCAGCTGTGATACGATCGCAAGATTGCATCACAGTCGCATGACCCTCGGCTGACACTCGCAGAAGAGGGTCTTTAGCATATCCCTTCCAATGCTCTTGCGCTCTCTCTGAAGCTGTGCGCAAGTGGAAAAGTACCCTTAAGCTGGGTTTACACCCTGCAACATCTCAAACGACATCGCTGTAACGTCACCGGTTTTGTGACGCAATAGCGATGTTGTTTGCGATGTTGCAGTGTGTGAATCCTATCAGCGACCCGGCCCCTGCTGTGAAGTTGTAATCGTTACAAATCGTTCAGGACCATTCCTAGGTCCTTTGTTTCCCGCTGTGCAGCATGAAGTTTCAGTGTGTGAAGCCTTTTCAGCGACTTTGTTAGCAACTTCCCTTTCAAAAGGCTGCTTATCAACGTCCCCAAACAACCAGCTAGGTCGCTCTGCAGGTCCGGATCGCTGTTGAGTTGTTGGCCAGGTTTGCCTGTTTGAACGCTCACCAGAGACTTAGCAGAGACTTAGGGAGGTCGCTATTGCGTCACCAAACCGGTGACGTTACAGCGATGTCCTTTGCGATGTTGCAGCGTGTAAACCCAGCTTTAGGCCAAACTTGACCTTAGGGCTATGAGACCAAAATTGTGAGAAACCATTTACAAGTCTATTGTCCTGTCTGAAAATAAAATTAAAGAACATACATTCAAAGCAAACAACCATTAGCTAATTACAGTACCCATACATCACAATGGGATGATTCTCTGTTTTATTGTTTAGACTGATTACTCTGATATCATGTGAAAGTTTGGTTTCCAGTCTAAAAATAAACACAAACATAATTAGAATACAAGCTCAAATCACAAAACATAATTTTATCTGATTCATTATCCATGTGCTAATAGAGTCACATCTTAAGGCCCCGTCACACTAAGCAACATCGCTAGCAACATCGCTGCTAACGAACAACTTTTGTGACGTTGCTAGCGATGTTGCTGTTTGTGACATCCAGCAACAACCTGGCCCCTGCTGTGAGGTCGTTGGTTGTTGCTGAATGTCCTGGGCCATTTTTTAGTTGTTGCTGTCCCGCTGTGAAGCGCAGATCGCTGTGTGTGACAGCGAGACAGCAACAACTAAATGTGCAGGCAGCAGGAGCCGGCTTCTGCGGAGGCTGGTATCCACAGTAAACATCGGGTAACCAAGAAGCCCTGTCCTTGGTTACCCGATATTTACCTTTGTTACCAGCCTCCGCCGCTCTCACTGTCAGTGCCGGCTCCTGCTCTGTGCACATGTAGCTGCAGGACACATCGGGTTAATTAACCCGATGTGTGCTGTAGCTAGGAGAGCAAGGAGCCAGCGCTAAGCAGTGTGCGCTGCTCCCTGCTCTGTGCACATTTAGCTGCAGTACACATCGGGTAATTAACCCGATGTGTGCTGTAACTAGGAGAGCAAGGAGCCAGCGCTAAGCGGTGTGCACTGCTCCCTGCTCTGTGATGTAGCTGCAGCACACATCGGGTAATTAACCCGATGTGTGCTGTAACTAGGAGAGCAGGGAGCCAGCGCTCAGTGTGCGCTGCTCCCTGCTCTCTGCACGTGTAGCTCCGTGCGGTGGTAACCAAGGTAAATATCGGGTTGGTTACCCGATATTTACCTTAGTTACCAAGCGCAGCATCTTCCACGCAGCGCTGGGGGCTGGGACACTGGTTGCTGGTGAGCTCACCAGCAACTCGTGTAGCGACGCTCCAGCGATCCCTGCCAGGTCAGGTTGCTGGTGGGATCGCTGGAGCGTCGCAATGTGACATCTCACCAGCAACCTCCTAGCAACTTACCAGCGATCCCTATTGTTGTTGGGATCGCTGGTAAGTTGCTTAGTGTGACTGGACCTTTAAGGCCCAGTCACACTAAACAACTTACCAGCGATCCCAACAATGATACAACCTGATAGGGATCGTTGGTAAGTTGCTAGGAGGTCGCTGGTGAGATGTCACACTAAGCGATGCTCCAGCGATCCCACCAGCAACCTGACCTGGCAGGGATCACTGGAGCGTCGCTACACGGGTTGCTGGTGAGCTGTCACACAGGCAGATCTCACCAGCAACCAGTGACCAGCCCCCAGCCAGCAGCGCCGCGTGGAAGCGATGCTGCGCTTGGTAACTAAGGTAAATATCGGGTAACCAACCCGATATTTACCTTGGTTACCAGCGCACACCACTTAGCGCCGGCTCCCTGCACACTTAGCCACAGTACACATCGGGTTAATTACCCGATGTGTACTCTGCTACGTGTGCAGGCAGCAGGAGTCGGCTTCTGCGGACGCTAGTAACCACGATAAACATCGGGTAACCAAGAAGCCCTTACCTTGGTTACCCGATATTTACCTTCGTTACCAGCGTCCGCCGCTCTCACACTGCCAGTGCTGGCTCCCTGTTCCCTGCACTCCTAGCCACAGTACACATCGGGTTAGTTTCCCGATGTGTACTGTGGCTACGTGTGCAGAGAGCAGGGAGTCGGCACTGACAGCTGAGAGCGGCGGACGCTGGTAACGAAGGTAAATATCGGGTAACCAAGGTAAGGGCTTCTTGGTTACCCGATGTTTACCGTGGTTACCAGCGTCCGCAGAAGCTGGCTCCTGCTGCCTGCACATTTAACATTTAGTTTTTTGCTCTGTCGCTGTCATACACAGCAATGTGTGCTTCACAGCGGGAGAGCAACAACTAAAAATTGGCGCAGGACATTCAGAAACAACCAACGACCTCACAGCAGGGGCTAGGTTGTTGCTGGATGTCACACCCAGCAACATCGCTAGCAACATTGCTGCTACGTCACAAAAGTTGTTCCTTAGCAGCGATGTTGCTAGCGATGTTGCTTAGTGTGATGTGGCCTTAACTTGACAGCTAAAAAGCTCATTGTTTACCCAACTATATTGGTACATTGTGTTTTATTAATTAGCAACAGGGGTATGGCAATCTGTAACCAACTGAAAAGTAGCCAGAATAATTACCCTCCTAATTGTCAGGTCTGGTGGTTCTGCACCTGTGACAGTCCGTCATGCTCCTACATGTGCTCTGGCTCGCTGATGGGTCACCAGTCGCTGGCCACAAGGGGCGGGGTGTTGCCATCGGGGGCGGCGCTTGCACTAATGCCCGTGCTGACTAAGCACGTCATACCCTGGAGGTCACTGGAAGGCGGCACACCACTGCTACCAGCAATGGTGTCAGTCAGGTCCCCTGGTGTGAGCTGTTGCCAGAGGATATGGGACGCTATATCCTCTGACACAGTCAGATGGTGGAAGGTTCCCTCCATTCCACCCTTTTCCTCTCCTTCTGATGTTCTGTGGACAGAGGGTGGGTAATGGGTGTTGCCTCAGAGAGTCACATGAGCTCTGGGAGGCAGATTTAAACCTGCAATCTGCCTCCCTTAGTTGCTGATTAATTCAGTGGTGTGGTTGGTTAGAGTGGTTTGCTTGTGCTAAAGCGCTGTCGTTTTCCTTGAGCTTATCCTGCTGTGGGTTACAGCTTCTCCTTCGTTATAGCTGGGTTCACCTTTCTCTTTAGTTTCTGCTGTGTATCAACCTTTAGTTTGGTTATCTACGTTCAGCTCTCTTTTGTGTCTCCTGCGGTTTCAGCCTAATGTTTTGTTTCCTTTTCCATTAGGCTATTTTGTTAGTGTGCTTTTCCCATCTGCCTCTGTGTGCCCGGTCACCAGCTGCCTGGGAAGGGCGCTGTTAAATTCCTTCCTTGCCAGGACTGACAGGCGAGTGAAGGATATCACCGGCCCTTAAGGGTGTGCGGCAGTGCGATGGCTAGTGCCAAGTGCGACCAACACAGTGCGCTTGCTTGCATGCAGGGGGTCTGGTCTCACCATCCTGCATTACATATTAATCAGCTCAATATGGATCCTGCTGAACAACTGGTGGAGCAAATGCAGAATCTGCTGGTTATGTTCCAGGATCTTGCAGCTACTGGGAGGCACCACTCTCAGACTCTGGCTCAGTTGGCCCCTGTAGCACCTCACCCTGGAGTAGCCCCAATACCACCTGTACCAGCCCCTGAATTGGTTGCTCAGACTTCCCCTGAACCGAATATTCTTTTCAGGGGATTGGGAGAAATTTTTTAATTTCCATGGTAATTGCAAATAGTTTTTTTCAACTCAGACCCATTTCTTCAGGGAATGAGAGGTGGGCTTAATTATCTCTTTTCTCAGGGGGGATACCCAGACATGGGCCTTTTCTTTAGCTGATGATTCCCCAGCCCATAACTCCAATGAGGTGTTTTCAGGGAATTGGGGCTCCTTTATGATGTACCAGCTAGAGTCGCTATGGCTGAATCAAACCTCAGAGCACTTTGTCAGGGTAATCTACAGGTTGAGGAATATTGCTCTCAGTTGGATGGTCCACATAGAATTATATGGTGGTCTGTTGAGGTGGGGTGGAACGATGCTGCCCTGCTGTGCAGGTTTCTGAGTGACTTGGCGGATGTCTTAAAGGATATGCTGGTATACCATTCACCGCCTCACAGTCTTGAAGCTGCCATGATTCTCGTTGTGCATCTGGATTGGTACTGGTTACTAGAAAAAGCCTCCACTAGGGGGATGTTGGTCTATCCAAGAAAGTCTCTATTTCCTGAGGAGAAGCCAAGGCAAATTGGAGAGGTGACGACTTTTTGGGAGCAAAGACAATGTCGCTGGGAGCTCCTCAACTAGGCGCACAGGTATCCCATTTTAAAAAAGCATTTTTTTCTCATTGTCCTGGCTTATCAGGGTAAGGAGGTCAAAGGTTATGCTTTTGTGGATTGTGGGGCAAAAGTGATTTTTTTTTTGGATCTCTCTGTGGTTAAAACCTTGGAGAATCCCCTCAAGGCTTTTAAGCCAGCCATTAAATTCACTTCGCTGGATAATTGCCCACTTTTCCAGCATGTTGAAATGTACAATAAAGACACTGTATCTCTTCAGATGCTGTGTCTTCACAGACAGTAGATTACCTTTTTAGTATGACTCGCCCACCCCAGGGCTATGGGACACCCGATGCCGGGCCGGACTAGTCCGGGGGTCGTCAGTGGTGGCGGGGCCCGGCTCCGTGGCCCTGGTGGGTGTCAGTTAAATATGGCTGGTGAATAAAGTTTATGGTTGTCGTGACGCCACCTGTGGTTTGCGGCTATTAAGCCGCCGCTGCTGTGTGAGGCCTCCGGGGTGATGATATGGCAGCAATGGTGGTACGGCTCCCCACAGGTGGAGCGGTGCCCCGGGGACACTGTTGGTGCTCGTGAGAGGCTATGGTGTTGTGTGGATAACATGGTGCAGGGCCGACAGGCAATGAAAGAAACAGGCACAAACAACAGTCTCTTTACCTTCTCCTCTTTTACTTCACAAACGGTTAGTCCTGGGAGACCGTTACAGGTGGTAGAGGGCTCCGGCCGGCCTGGAAGTAACTGAGATGTCGTTTTGGCCAGAGGAGTATGAGGTCTACTCCTGTTCTTTCCTTACTGTGATAGGACCCTGCTCTCTGAATTTAGCAATGGCCCTCTTGTTGCTGGGACCGGTGGTACGTCCCTTTCCCTCTGTGGTAGGCTGCGCAGGCCCTCTCTGGTGCTTCTCTGCTGGGGTCCACACCGGGCCCTGATGATGCAGCTGTACCTTCGGGCTGTTTATGGGCCAGGTGCTTGCAGCTCTCCTGCCCTTCGGATTCGGCTACCAGGGAGTATTTTAGGCCCTGGTGGCCACAGACTCCGATGTCCGAGTCTCTTCTGCGCCTCTCTGCTCCCCCTGCTTCACTGGGCCAAGCTGCTCCAGCTCTAGGCCCCAATTCCACAGGACAGCACTACTCTGCGTCTGCTTGCTATCACTTCTCTCTATAGACTGAACACTAACCCCTCCCTCAGGTAAGGCTTAAGGAATGCTCCCTGGAATTCCAGGTTCAGATCTCCCCCTGCTGGCCCGAGGGAGGAACTGCGTTGGATGTTAAACTTACTGGCCAATAGACCTCCCAATTACCTCCAGGCTCAGCATTAACCCTTTGGAGGGGCAATGCTGTTGTGGCGACCAGGTCCTGGGGCGCCACACTCCCCTTTAGTTAAACTCATTTCTCCCGGACTGAAGAAAACAAAACAAAACATGTTACAACCTTAAACAACTATAAGAGTCAAGTGTGGCTCCCTGCCGGGTGTCCATTACACTGCTCCATGAGGGACCCGCCGCGATAAAACCCCCAACGTAGGCTCTGGGCGTGCATTGATGACCCCACTCTATGCACGCCGGACGGGTTTTTCTTCAGGGGTGCTGAGCACACTGGTGCTAACTATGTACAGCTAGAGTGTTGGCCACCCATAGTCCAGTGGCCCAATTGTCCATTTACTTAATCAGCTAAGACAAAAAACATTTTATACAAGACATTTAAACTAACTATATACATTCTGTTAGGTATTTTACTTTCTATGTTCTATACCTTGGAGGGGGCTGTCCCCGAGTGCTACGTTGGGACCGGCGTAGCTCTGGGGTTTGTCCCTGACTACTTGGAGTGTCTGCCCCCTCGGTGTTACTGGTAGTCCTAACCCTGACAGGTATGCGTGTTGGTTGCCTACGGGGTCTCAGATTCGCCAAGGGTATGGCAGGTTCACCACTGGCAGGGGGTTGATTCTCCTGTTCTACTGCTGGCGTGTCATCTTGTGTTGGGGCGGACAGTTCCTTAGATGGATCTGGAACCTCTTCTGTCTCTGGCTCGACCAACTGCGGGAACGTCAAGACTGGTACCACTATGGCATTATTTATTCGGGTCCAAGTTTTGGGGAATTTGCCAAGGATTGTTTGTATCATCTCTCCCTCTTTTTCTTGAATTTCTTCCACTTCTTTTTGGATTTTGCACTGCTCAGGGCACGCTTTCAGGCGGTCTCTGGACACTGTTTGATAAGTCTTGCCTTCATCTTTGCTTATGAGGCATACCTTACTATTGTCAAAGTTGGAGGGAATAATGGTGTAGGGTTCATTCTCCCACTGATCATCTAATTTATGCGCCCTCCGCTTTTTCTTGAGGACCTGTTCTCCAGGTGCTAAGGGAGTTGCTGGGGCTGTTTGATTGTAGTTCTGCTCTTTTCTCGTTCTTGCTTGGGACAGGCTCTTTTCTACGCATTCCTGGACTTTGCGGTACTGCTGTTGTCGCTCTGTATCCCAATCTTCTATCTCTTGAACCGTTTCAGGTGACACAGTTCCTATCTCAAAGTCTAAAGGTAACTTGCCAGGTCTTGCTCGCATCAAGTAAGCAGGGCTACAGTTGGTCGAGTTTACTGGGATATGGTTGTGACGCCCTGGGCAAGCCAGGGGTCACAGGTCACATCACCACCACACCCTACATCCCAGTTAGGAACACCAAAGCTACTAAAATCCTTGTTGCCTTCCTCCAGGGGCTGATGTTCACACCAGGGGGTGGGCCAGGCGGTTGGCTCCGCCCACCGAGGAGTACACAGCCCTGGAGGCGGGAAGAACCAGGCAGTTTAGCTCAGGCAGAGCTTGAGTGAGGAAGAAGTTAAGAAAAGAAAGTTGAGGAGAGAAGTTCAAGCTAGGGAGTGGAGGAGTAAACAGTCAAGTCAAGTGAGGAAAGTGAAGTAGTAGTGGAGCAAAGAAGAAAAGAGTAAAAGTGAGCGTAGAAAGACCTGAAGTCGGTCCGGCTAAGTGCAGGACAGTGTCAGCAAGGTCAGCAACAGCGGTGATTGTCTGGAGGGGGACTGCTCGGAGGTTGCTGGAAGGACCGCGGACGGGTAGTGGCCCGGCGGTCTGGAGCAGTATACGAAGGACAGTCAGCACCAGGGCAGGGGCCTCTCGGACCCCGGCAAGGCTAGGAGTCGCCATAATTTGCCAAATCCGTCAGTGAAGGGGACGTCTGTCCCCCAACAACCAAGTCCCGATTGAAGGCAACAGTCCAACCATCAAGGAGGAACACCGCCACCGCCAGGGCACCAGTTCCTCGGGGCCAGCGCCTGCGGGCAAAGAGTAGAGCTCCTCCGGTCCAGCTTGAAGCCGGGGAGCGGGTTACCGGTGGGAACCCATCGCTACCAACACACGAACATTAGGTGCTGGACAAAGGGACATCACCGTTACCTACTGGGAGAGCAAGTGCAGCCGTCCGTGGGAACCGTCTTTCCAGCCGTGTGTTTTACCGAGAACTGTGTCATCGTCTCAGGCTGAGTGAGTACCAAAGTGCCGCAAGGCACAGCGCTGCCCCCGCGTCCCTGCGCCCACCAAGCCCTGCATCACCCACCTCATCACTGGGCCCCGGGATCACCAACCCCTACCCACGGAGGTGCAACACAACAACGGGCTGCTCCACATCATCATTCCCG
The DNA here is from genome assembly GCF_048569485.1 of Anomaloglossus baeobatrachus. Taxonomy (NCBI): domain Eukaryota; kingdom Metazoa; phylum Chordata; class Amphibia; order Anura; family Aromobatidae; genus Anomaloglossus; species Anomaloglossus baeobatrachus. The sequence goes on from NW_027442600.1 coordinate 9,665, forward strand.
GGATTCCCCTATCGAGCAGCGGTGGTGCTAACAAATCACCACAACCGTGGGTGGCGTCACGGACAATAGACTCAATCCCCACACCCAAAAACCCCCCTTTCACTCACGGGCGAGGAGCGCCGCTAGAGTCCCCGGGATCCGGCCCAACGCTCGAGCCACCGAGCAGCAGCAGGCCGCAGCAGCCGCGGCAGCCGGACCCGAGCAGTGGGAGAGCGCGGCGTCCCCTCCTCCGCCCGCGACATGGTTATACAGGTCTACCAGATCTGGTAACTTCTCTGGCCATTGGTTTCTTTCTTCCAGAGGTAGAGTCTTGAGCATATCAATAACCACATGGTTCATCTTCTCGCACAATCCATTGGTTTGGGGGTGCTACGGTGTTGTTCTGAGTTTCTTACAGCCGTACATGTTACAGAACTCTTGGAACACTTTTGCCTCGAATGCAGGACCTTGATCAGTCAGTACCCTTTCCGGATAACCGTGAGGTCGACAAAAGTATGCCTGAAATGCTCTAGCTGCTGTTCTGGCTGTCTGGTCCTTCACAGGCACTACTACCAGGAAACGAGAGTAATGGTCCACAATGGTGAGGGCGTACACATAGCCTGACCGGCTTGGTGTTAACTTCACGTGGTCCAGGGCCACCAACTCCAGGGGCTGCTTCGTGACAATTGGCTGTAGGGGAGACCTCTGGCTGGCATCATCTTTCCGCCTCAGGTTACACGGACCACAGTCTCGGCACCACTTCTCGACTGTCTTTCTCATTTGCACCCAGTAGAACCGATCGCGGAGTAGGGTCTCCAACTTCTTCCACCCGAAGTGTCCTGCTTTATCATGGTAAGCTGCTAGGACCATTGGAGCATCCCTCTGTGGGACCACTATCTGCCAGACGAGTTCATTCGTTCGCCAGCTTACATATCTCTTGCAGAGCTTGCCTTGGTAGGTGAACAGTCGTCCCCTCTCCTTCCACAACTGCTGGGCTTCTTGTGGAGCGTCTGGACCGAGATGGGTCTCAGCTTGTGCTAGCTTTTCTTTGACCAATCGCACGGCCGGGTCACCGTTCTGTCTCTTCCCAATTATGGTGGAGTAATGGGTTGACCGAGACCTCGTGCTGGCTCGAGCGCTTCACTCCTACAGCATGCTCACACTGGGAAACACCTTGGTGATGGAAAGCCGGTAACTCTATCTCTTCGAGTTCATCCAGGTCTTCTCCAGACTTGGGTAAGTGAGGCATTCTGGACAGCGCATCAGCAATGTTATTCTTCTTGCCAGCCCGGTACTTGATGGTAAAGTCAAAGTTAGACAGCCGGGCCATCCATCGCTGCTCCAACGCACCTAACTTGGCTGTTGCCAGATGTGTCAACGGGTTGTTGTCCGTGAAGATGGTGAACTTGGCCGATGCCAGATAGTGCTTGAAGCGTTCAGTCACTGCCCAAACAATAGCGAGGAACTCCAGCTTGAAGGAACTGTAGTTTTCTGGATTCCTTTCTGTGGGATGAAGCTTCCTACTGGCGTAAGCTATCACCTTCTCCCGGCCTCCCTGCACCTGGGACAAAACTGCTCCCAGTCCCACGTTGCTGGCGTCTGTGTACAGTACAAACGGCTGGCTGTAGTCAGGGTAGGCCAGAATTTCTTCTCCCGTGAGAGCCCCTTTCAGCCGGACAAAAGATGTTTCTATTTGACTGTTCCATTCAAATGGAGGGCTTTGCTTCTTAGCCTTCTTTGGCTGGCCCACCAGGAGATCTTGAAGAGGCGCTGCTATCTTGGTGAAACCATCAATGAACCTTCGGTAGTAGCCCACCAGCCCAAGGAACTGCCGCACCTCCTTTACCGTGGTGGGTCTTGGCCAGTCCTTGATTACGGTGACTTTCTCCGGATCAGGTGCCACACCTTCTGCGCTGACCACATGACCCAGGTACTGTACCTTTGGCTTCAAGAGGTGACATTTGGACGGCTTTATCTTCAGGCCATACTCCGACAAGGACTCAAACACTTCTGCTAAGTGCCTCAGGTGGTCTTCGCAGGTCTTGGAGTAGACTATGACGTCATCCAGGTACAATAGCACGGTTTCAAAGTTGTGATGGCCCAAGCAGCACTCCATCAATCTCTCAAATGTCCCTGGGGCATTGCAGAGACCGAACGGCATACAATTGAACTCGCAGAGACCCATTGGTGTCGTGAATGCAGTCTTCTCCTTGTCCGCCTCTGCCACGGGAACCTGCCAATACCCACTGGTGAGATCCAGGGTGGAGAAATAATTAGCTGATTTTAAGGCTGTTAGTGACTCTTCTATTCTGGGTAGTGGATAAGCATCTTTATGTGTAATGCAGTTAATTTGTCTGTAGTCTACGCACATTCTCATTGTACCATCTTTTTTCTTTACGAGTACTAGTGGAGCTGCCCAGGGGCTACAACTATATCTGATAACCCCAGCCTCCTTCATCTCCCGTAACATTTCTTTGGCACGCTGATACTGTGCTGGGGGTACAGGGCGGTATCTCTCTTTAATGGGATGATGATCACCCGTGGGGATTTGATGTTTAACCCCTTTTACCTGCCCAAAATCTAGGGGGTGTTTGCTGAAGACCCGCTCGTACTCCTGTACCACCCGGTAAACCCCATGCTTTTGGTGTGAGGGGGTGGAGTCGGTGCCCACATGTAATTTTTGGCACCAGTCTTTCAGCTGTCCCTTGGAGCCATTGTCTTCCGCCTGGTCGGACGGGATCAAGGGTTCCACTGCTTTGATGGTATTGTTACTGACAGTGTACAGTTTTGGTACAGTGGCGTACTGGGGCAATTTGGCTTCCTCCTCCCCACAATTCAGGACACGGACGGGCACTCTTCCCTTGCGGACGTCTGCTACCCCTCTGGCTATCAGGACTCCAGGCCTGCTGTCTGAATACACCGGTTCTACCAAGGCCTGGTAATCTTGACCCTTGAGGCCTATTGCTGCCCAGCACCATATCAACATTTCACTTCTAGGGGGTATTGCAATGGGGAGGAGGTCACTTACCCTCACACTGCCAATTTCTCCTCCGGCCAGCTCAACCTGCTGCTTCCTCATCAGGGCTCGGATTTCCCTCTGTAGGGCACGCTGCTGCCCGGAGCTGGCAGTTTCAGACACCTGCTGCAACAAAATTATCACTTCGGCAATACAATTTTCCATCACATTTGTACCAATGGTTAGCAGTGGGTTAGATTCCTTGCGATCAATATCCACAATATCATCCCCTGACACGGCAATTCTACCTGCCCCACTTTAATGGTTACTTCCTTGTACCCAATTTGAGGCAAGGGCTGACCATTACTACAGCGGGGGCTGGGGCAACGGTGACTGGGATTACATCGGCCGGTGCTGCTGCGTCTTGAGCTACTACAGCCACCTGCTCTCCCTCTGTGTCGGACATCTTCCTCCCCCTTAGTGGACCTTACCAGGCTCCGCTTTCTTTTTAAAATCTCTTCCGGGTAGCGCGGGGTTAACGACCCTCCGCTCTGATGGCGCGCTCTTTTTCGGGCACGCCCCCCTTCTTCCTGCGCTCAGCGAGGCTAATGGCGGCGGCAGTTTTCAAACAGTAACACAGTCTTTTAAGCACAGTTTCTGCAGGCGCACAGTACCCGGTGGGACCGGGCACGAAATCCTGTTTGTGACGCCAAAGTTGACTCGCCCACCCCAGGGCTATGGGACACCCGGTGCCGGGCCGGACAAGTCCGGGGGTCGTCAGTGGTGGCGGGGCCCGGCTCCATGGCCCTGGTGGGTGTCGGTTAAATATGGCTGGTGAATAAAGTTTATGGTTGTCGTGATGCCACCTGTGGTTTGCGGCTATTAAGCCGCCACTGCTGTGTGAGGCCTCGGGGGTGATGATATGGCAGCAATGGTGGTACGGCTCCCCACAGGTGGAGCGGTGCCCCGGGGACACTGTTGGTGCTCGTGAGAGGCTATGGTGTTGTGTGGATAACATGGTGCAGGGCCGACAGGCAATGAAAGAAACAGGCACAAACAACAGTCTCTTTACCTTCTCCTCTTTTACTTCACAAACGGTTAGTCCTGGGAGACCGTTACAGGTGGTAGAGGGCTCCGGCCGGCCTGGAAGTAACTGAGATGTCGTTTTGGCCAGATGAGTATGAGGTCTACTCCTGTTCTTTCCTTACTGTGATAGGACCCTGCTCTCTGAATTTAGCAATGGCCCTCTTGTTGCTGGGACCGGTGGTACGTCCCTTTCCCTCTGTGGTAGGCTGCGCAGGCCCTCTCTGGTGCTTCTCTGCTGGAGTCCACACCGGGCCCTGATGATGCAGCTGTACCTTCGGGCTGTTTATGGGCCAGGTGCTTGCAGCTCTCCTGCCCTTCGGATTCGGCTACCAGGGAGTATTTTAGGCCCTGGTGGCCACAGACTCCGATGTCCGAGTCTCTTCTGCGCCTCTCTGCTCCCCCTGCTTCACTGGGCCAAGCTGCTCCAGCTCTAGGCCCCAATTCCACAGGACAGCACTACTCTGCGTCTGCTTGCTATCACTTCTCTCTACAGACTGAACACTAACCTCTCCCTCAGGTAAGGCTTAAGGAATGCTCCCTGGAATTCCAGGTTCAGAGCTCCCCCTGCTGGCCCGAGGGAGGAACTGCATTGGATGTTAAACTTACTGGCCAATAGACCTCCCAATTACCTCCAGGCTCAGCATTAACCCTTTGGAGGGGCAATGCTGTTGTGGCGACCAGGTCCTGGGGCGCCACAGGTACTTGAGGACCTTTCAGCTCTTTTTATTTTGGGCCTGCCTTGGCTTAAGCAACATAATCCCCATATCGATTACGTTAGTGGGGATGTCATCAGGTGGGGTGAGAGATGCGAGAGCAAATGTCTCAAAGAGGTTCCTCATTTGGAGTGTTTTACCACTCAAAATCCGTGGTAGTTGGTGGAATTTCCTGAGGAGGTAAGCTCTGTGTTGCCCCTCCATAGACCTTATGATTGTGAGATTTAACTCAATTCTGATGCTCCACTACCTAAAAGGTAGAATTTTTAATCTCTCAGCCTGAGAGGGTAGCTATTAGGGATTATATTAAAGAGAATGTAGCAAAAGGGTTTATTCGGCCCTCTAAGTCCCTGGTGGGAGCTGGTTTCTTTTTTGTGTCGAAAAAAGATGGTAAGTTATGGCCATGTATGATTATCGGGAGCTTAATAAAATCACAGTTAGGAACCAGTATCCTCTTCCGATCATACCTGACTTATCTAACCAACTTTTTGGGGCTAAGATCTTTACCAAGCTTGATCTCAAAGGGCTTATAACCTAGTTCGCATTAAGTCTGGGGACGAGTGGAACACTGCATTCAATACCCCTAAAGGTCATTATGAATATCTTGCAATGCCATGTGCAATGCGCCTGCTGTGTTTCAGGCGCTAGTTAATGACATCTTCAGAGATATTCTTGGGGTCTTTGTTATTGTATATATAGATGATATTCTCATTTTCTCCAAGGATGTATTGTCCCATAGGGTCCCTTATGGGACCTGTCAGGTGCAATATTCTCCCAGAACCACGAGCAGTTCTGGGTTCATATTGCTAATCCCTTCCTCACCATCCCTGCATACACCAGCATAGATAAAAAGATCTTTAGAAAAAGTATTTCTAAAGATCTTATATCATTTGCTAATGTGCAAAGGGACTAGTCCCTAGGGCGTTATATCTCCCCGACTTGTCCACCCTCTAATCATGTTGGTACGCCCACAGAGGCGTGCTAAAATGCTAGTCAATGCAGCATCACCAGCGGTGAGGCGAGTACCTGGTCCACGGTGAACGCTGAGCTGAATGTTCCGGCACTTCTTGCTATGCGCACTAGACCTGTCTGAAGCCGGGACGCGTACACCCGGCTTCATACTGCGCATGATCGGAAGTGCCCAACATTCAGAAGCGTGATCACACAAATACGAGCATCACCGCTGGTGATGCTGCATTGAATAGCATTTTAACATGCCCCGTGGGTGTGCTACCATGCTAAATGGGTGGCTAGTTGGGGGAAATAACTGCCTAGGGACTAGTCGCTGCAGTCATTAGCACAAGATTTAAGATCTTTAGAAATACTTTTTCTGAAGATCTCTTTATCTATTGTGAGACAGGGGATATAGCTCAGCTGGGATCTTTGCTTTGGTCCAAGCGAGTGGCTATGGAGTTACAGATGACAGCGTCAGACTGGCAGGTTCCACACAGGTACGGCCACTGCCATGTTTATTGTGTACACTTATCTCTGTGTTACACATTCAAAAACAGGAAAATAAATGTCTAAGGCCGTCTGGCCACTAACTAACAAAAGAATGCTAACTACAAAATGAACCTATGTAACAAACAAAACAGTATTCTCTTAACGTCACGTCTCACTAAGCGACAACGCTAGAGACATCGCTGCTGAGTCATGGTTTTTGTGATGCAACAGCGATCTTGCTAGCAATGTCGCTGTGTGTGACATCCAGCAACGACCTGGCCCCTGCTGTGAGGTCGTCGGTCGTTGCTGAATGTCCTGGACCATTTTTTAGTCGTTGCTCTCCCGCTGTGAAGCACACATCGCTGTGTTTGACAGCGAGAGAACAACGGTCCATCGGGTAACCAAGCAAAGTGCTTTGCTTGGTTACCCGATATTTACCTTGGATACTAGCGTCTGCAGCTTCTAGAAGCCGGCTCCCTGCTCCCTGCACACGTAGCCAAGGTACACATCGGGTAACTATAAGCAAAGCGCTTTGCTTAGTAACCCGATGTGTACTATGGTTACCAAGCACAGCGTCGTTACACAGGTCGCTGGTGGCTGATCTCTGATTGCTGTGGAGTTCTGCCTGTTTGACAGCTCACCAGCGACCATGTAGCGACGCTCCAACGATCCCTGCCAGGTCAGATCGCTGGAGTGTCGCTAAGTGTGACGTTACCTTTACTGTGTCGGTTCCTCAGCACAGCAAGCGGAGGTATTGAGTCTCAGCACCAGCCATGAGCCTGTACTGCTCTCCTCAGCAGTCTCAGTTTACTGAATGCCTCCTGATTATTTCAGCTGATCCATTGAGGAATCAAAACCTGGATTGAATGTGGAGAAGGGAGCAACCAGTTCCACTGCTATTCTTACTGATTACTCCAGGAAAAACCGAGCCCAAAATTACACTGAAATAAACAGGCTTCAGTGACTAACTTATTGCTGAGCCAGATCTGACTTTCCCAGCTTTTCCCAGCTATTTGCATGGGCTGACCGCTCCACAATCAGTACATAGAGGCATATGAAATGAACCGAGGGGAAATATACCTGTTCTCTAGTACTTCTCCCCTCGGCATCTCACATACCCCCCCCCCCCGTTCGAGCCCGTGGGGTCGGACACAATGACTTACCAAGCAGTGCGTTCTAGACAACGCGTCTGCGTTCCCTTGCGCTTTGCCTGCTCTGTGCTCCACTGAAAATTAAAAATTTTGTAACGCCAAGAACCAGCGTGTCACCCGCGCATTGCCCTCTTTTGCCTGGGACATCCATGTCTGGGATGAATTGTCCGTCACTAGCCTAAATCGGCGTCCTAGTAAATAATAGCGTAGGGTTTCCAGGGCCCACTTCACAGCTAAGGGGGGCTTTACACGTTGCGACATCGCTTCCGAAATTTTGTCGGGGTCATGTCGTTAGTGACGCACAACCGGCGCCGGTAACGACATTGCAACGTGTAAATCCTAGATGCGCCGATAAACGATCGCAAAAGCATCGAAAATCGGTGATCTGTGTAGTGTCATTCATTTTCATAATGTCGGTGCGGCCGCAGGTACGATGTTGTTTGTCGTTCCTGCAGCTCCACACATCGCTGTGTGTATACCCGCAGGAGCGACAAATATCTCCTTACCTGCATCCCGACGGCAATGCGGAAGGGGGAAGGTGGGCGGGATGTTATGTCCCGCTCATCTCTGCCCCTCCGCTTCTATTGGCCGGCCGATTAGTGATGTCGCCGAGCAGGTATGTGCGTGTGAAGCTGTCGTAGCGATAATGTTCGCTACGGCAGCAATCACCACATATCGCATGTGCGACGGGGGCGGGTACTATCGCGCTCGGCATCGCTAGCCGATGCTAGCGATGTCGCAATGTGTAAAGTACCCCTAAAGGCCCCGTCACACCCAGAGATAAATCTTTGGCAGATCTGTGGTTGCAGTGAAATCATGGACATATTGTTCCATTTGTACACAGCCACAAACCTAGCACTGATTGTCCACAATTTCACTGCAACCATAGATCTGCCGCAGATGTATCTGTGTGTGTAACAGGGCCTTAAGGCTTCTCGCTCAACCACACTGTATTTTTTTTCGGCCTCTGTAAGTTTTCTGCTTAGATAGCCCACTGAGTGTTCCTCGCCGTTCACTTCTTGTGAAACACTGCGCCAAGGCCAACACCAGAGCTATCTGTTTGAATAATAAACTACCATTTAAAGGGAAGGTGTCGCGATTTTTTATTTTTGTATTAAAAATAGTGATTATGATATCAAGTATTTTTAATACAAAATTAAAATCACTGCTTATTTAGTTTTTATTTCATTCTAACCTTATTGGAGGCACTGGGGGCTGCCATGCTGCTGTGTGTGTAACGACAGTTACTCACTCCTTTATGGCAGCCCCTGTGCATAGACTCTGATAGTTGGAATCTGACCCCTAGGCTTATTACAGGAGAGCTCCCTGCTGTGACCAGGACATGCCCCCTGGGCTGTCAAGATCACAGCAGAAGGAAGAGATCAGCGCCATCTTTCTGCAGCTCACGGCAGTCATGCTGTGTGCTGAACTTTTCCCCCTGTCACCTGTTTGGGCCATGGGAGTAGTGTACCGGCGCCCCTCCCCCCGCCGCCGATGCTACCGTCTCCAATGACACCCCCACGCTCTCCCCCCCCATCACCCCCCGTCACCTGTCAGCCTGTGTGAGTAATGTACGGCCCCCCTCCCTCCCCGGCCTCAGCGGGCGTGCTTGTGTGTGTGCGTATGGCAGTGCATTTTGTGTGTGCTGGCAGAGCATTGTGTGTGCGTGCATGTGGCAGAGGATTTTGTGCATGCCTAGCAGAGCATTGTGTGTTTGTGTGGCAGAGCATTTTGTGTGTATGCTGGCAAAGCATTGTGTATGCGTGCATGTGGCAGAGCATTGTGTGTGCGTGCATGTGGGAGAGCATTTTGTGCGTGCGGTCATGGGTCAGAGCATTTTGTGTGTGTGTGTGGCAGAGCATATTGTGTGTGCGTGTGTGACGCCCTGGGCAAGACAGGGGTCACAGGTCACAGCACCACCACACCCTACACCCCAGTTAGGAACACCAAGGCTAACCCAAAATCCTTGTTGCCTTCCTCCAGGGGCTGATGTTCACACCAGGGGGTGGGCCAGGCGGTTGGCTCCGCCCACCGAGGAGTTCACAGCACTGGAGGCGGGTAGAAACAGGCAGTTAAGAAAAGGAAGTGAAAGTAGAAGGAAGTGAAGTGGTAGTGGATCTAAAGAGAAAAGCTGAAGTAAAGTGAAAAGTGAGAGTAGTAAAGCCTGAAGTTGGTCCGGGTGTGTGCCCCGGACAGTGACAGCAAGGTCAGCAGACGACGGTGATAGTCTGCAGGGGGACTGCTCGGAGGTTGCTGGAAGGACCGCGGACGGGTGGTGGCCCGGCGGTCTGGAGCAGTATACGAAGAACAGTCAGCACCAGGGCAGGGGCCTTTCGGATCCCGGCAAGGCTAGGAGTCGCCATAATTTGCCAAATCCGTCAGTGAAGGGGACGTCTGTCTCCTAACAACCAAGTCCCGATTGAAGGCAACAGTCCAACCGTAACGGAGAGACACCGCCACCGCCAGGGCATCAGTTTCTCAGGGCCAGCGCCTGCGGGCAAAGTAGGGCTCCTCCGGCCCATATCCAAGCCGGGGAGCGGGTTACCGGTGGGAACCCATCGCAACCATTATCATCATAGGTGCAGGACAGAGGGACCGTCACCTACTGGGGAAAGCAAGTGCAGCCGTCCGTGGGAACCGTCTTTCCAGCCGTGTGTTTTACCGAGAACTGTGTCATCGTCTCAGGCTGAGTGAGTACCACAGTGCCGCAAGGCACAGTGCTGCCCCCGCGTCCCTGCGCCCACCAAGCCCTGCATCACCCACCTCATCACTGGGCCCCGGGATCACCAACCCCTACCCACGGAGGGGCAACACAACAACTGGCTGCTCCATACCATCCTTCCCGGGATCCCCATACAGAGCAGCGGTGGTGTCAACAAATCACCACAACCGTGGGTGGCGTCACGGACAATAGACTATCCAAAAACCCAATCCCCTTTCACTCACGGGCGAGGAGCGCCGCTCGAGTCCCCGGGATCCGGCCCATCGCTCGAGCCACCGAGCAGCAGTAGAGGCCGCAGCAGCAGCGGCAGCCAGACCCGAGCAGTAGGGAGAGCGCGGCGTCCCCTCCTCCGCCCGCAACAACTTGGCGTCATGAACAGGATCTTACCGCTCTGCCGTTGGGTAGAGGTGCGCCTTGTGACCGCTGGAGGTATCCGGCTGAAAAATTTCAGAAGTCGCCATCTTTGGCGCAAAAGTTCCCGCTCGAGCGTCTTCTCGAGTAGCAAAGGCGTGAAGGCCAAAACCCCGCCCCAATAGAGGAGGGGCCGGAAAGAAGCTAAGGGGGACGGAAACAAGATGTCTGCGCCAGCCGCTGGAGGAGCGGTGGTCGCAGCCGCAGTGGCACCCGCGGATGGGAATGGGCCTGCCCAGGTCCCGGCCGCACTAGCGGGAGGTGCTGCGGCCCCCGCGCTCGCTCAGGTGATGCCGTTCTCCTTGCCCTATGCGCCCAGGGCTACCTGGCTACCGCAGTATGACGGGAAACCTGATGCCTTACAGGTCTTCCGGAAAAAGCTTAACCCGTTGCTAGAACTGTACCCCCTGACCGATAAGCAACGTGCGGCGGTAGTGCTGGGCCAGTTAACCGGTGCGGCTGAGCAGGAGGCGGAGACCTGGGCCGAGGGGGACCGGCTCTCTGTAGCCACCATCTTTGAGAAGCTACAGACTGCCTTTGAGACCCGGACGGAAGCTGAGCTGAGGATGCAGTTTTACCAGTGCCGGCAACGGACTGTGGATAGCATTCGGGACTATGCTTTACGTCTACAAACCGCCCTCCGCACGCTAAAGCGGGTGAATCCTATAAATGAGGCGGACAGCAGCAAGATGTTAGTAGAGCAATTTGTGCAGGGGATGAGATCCCCTGAGGATCGCAAACAACTCCGGCTGTGGGCCCTAGAACACCCTGATGTGGACTTTGCTGTATTAAAGGAACGGGCCATTAAAGCACTACAGCCCCCAGCTTCGGAAGTCCTGGAGCCAGCCCTGTGGCCCATCGAGATGGCCCCCGTTGTGGTGGCTCCTACCTTACCAACCTCTTCAACACCTGCAGCCCCAAGCAGCACGATGGAGGAACTGGCAGCACAGGTCCGTCGCATGGACGGAGACCTCGCCAAGATTCTTGCTGCACTCCAACCTTCGACCAGATCCCAGCCTTCAGCACAGATACAGCTTGCCGACAGCCCTGAGGATGTCCCCTGGATGCAGCGGAGAAGTGCTAGCAACCCGCGGAGCATACCTCCAACCTGCTTCAAGTGCCGTAAGCCTAGGCATTACTTCCGACAGTGCCCGTTAAACGAGCAACCCCTGGGGCCCCGGGCCAATCCTCAGGGGTAGAACCCCGTGGCCCCCCAGACTGGCGGGACCGGTATATCGGGGCCCGGCCCATCATTCCTGTGGCTGTGGACGGCATGCCGGTGATGGCTCTCTTGGACACTGGATCACAGGTAACCACCATACCATACACATTGTACCAGCGGTATTGGGGGATAGACGAGCTGGCACCCCCAGACACTAGTATAACGCTAATTGCTGCCAATGGACTCCCATTGACCCAAGTGGGGTATAAACAGGTGGCTATGACAGTAGGGAAAGCTGAACTGCAACACCAGGGTATGATTGTGATCATGAATGAACCCAGTAATCAGAACCCGAAGATAGTGCTAGGAACCAATGTGATGGAGCACTGTATGGGTGATGTGTTGGCCCTACTGCAGCAGCTGGCCGCCACGGCGGCGGGGAGCCAACAGAGAGCTGTGCAGCGTGAGATCCGAGCCTTGATGTACCACCAGCATGTAAACTCAACAGGAGGAGAGATTGGTGGAGTGAGAGTGATGGATGTTGCTCCGTTGCTTGTGCCCCCTAGGAGTGAGATGATGATTTGGTGAAGGGCAGCAGTAGGGCCTCAGGGGTGTGACTACCCTGCCATGATGGAGCCCATACCCTCCGAGCACTGGCCCACTGTAATGGCCGCCCGAGGGGTGGTAGATGTGAAGAAGGGGAGAGTGCCCGTGAGGGTGCTGAACTGTGGGGAGGAAGAAGTCAGGCTTCCCCGGTATGCCACCATTGCCAAGCTACTCACCCTGGATCCCCACACCATTCACGAAGCCAGTCCCTCAGTCTCCCCACCTACTACCAGCACTTCCCCGCCTCAAGAGGAGGTAAATGAGTGGCACCAACAGCTACACGTGGGCACTGATGATACCCCTACACATCACAAAGCAGGGGTGTACAGGGTGGTGCAGGAGTATGAACAGGTTTTCAGCAAACATCCACTAGACTTTGGGCAGATCAAGGGGGTCCAACACCATATCCCCACCGGGGAACACCCCCCTATCAAAGAGAGGTACAGGCCTATTCCCCCTGCACATTACCAGTGTGCCAAAGATATGTTGAGGAATATGAAGGAGGCAGGGGTTATTCGGGACAGCTGTAGTCCCTGGGCCGCTCCGTTGGTGCTGGTCAAGAAGAAGGATGGTACCATGCGGATGTGCGTGGACTACCGGAAGATTAATCAGATAACCCATAAAGATGCCTACCCACTGCCTCGTATTGAAGAGTCTTTGGCCGCACTGAGAACTGCAAATTACTTCTCTATCCTTGACCTCACCAGCGGATATTGGCAAGTGGCAGTGGCACCGGAGGACCGGGAGAAAACCGCCTTCACCACTCCGATGGGGCTCTGTGAATTCAATAGTATGCCGTTCGGGCTGTGCAACACGCCAGGAACCTTCCAACGGCTGATGGAGTGCTGTCTGGGACACCTAAACTTCGAGACCGTCCTATTGTATTTGGATGATGTGATTGTGTACTCTCAGACGTATGAAGCCCATCTGGAGCACCTGGCCGAGGTGTTCGCGTCCCTTGCCAAATACGGGATGAAATTGAAGCCTTCTAAGTGTCACCTGCTGAAACCCAGGGTGCAATACCTGGGGCACGTGGTAAGTGCAGAAGGTGTCGCCCCCGACCCTGAGAAGATCACTGCCATCCAAGGCTGGCCGAGACCAACCACAGTGAGGGAAGTAAGGCAGTTTCTGGGTCTGGTGGGGTACTACCGGCGCTTTATCAAAGGGTACACGAAGATGGCTGCTCCCATGCAAGATCTCCTCGTGGGACAGACCAAAGGTGGCAGACCCCTAGGGGTCCCACTGGTGTGGGAGGAAAAGCATGAAGAATCCTTCTGCCAGCTCAAGGCGGCCTTGACTGGGGAAGAAGTCCTAGCATATCCTGACTATGGCTGCCCATTCATCCTTTATACTGACGCCAGCAATGTGGGACTGGGAGCAGTCCTGTCCCAGGTCCAGGATGGGAAGGAGAAAGTGATAGCTTATGCTAGCCGGAAGCTTAGGCCAACTGAAAGGAACCCCGAGAACTACAGCTCCTTCAAGCTCGAGCTCCTGGCATTGGTATGGGCTATCACCGAGCGGTTCCGCCACTACTTGGCTGCCGCAAAATTCACCGCTTTTACGGACAACAATCCGTTGACTCACCTGGACACGGCCAAGTTGGGCACGTTAGAGCAGCGGTGGGTGGCCCGGCTAGCCAACTATGACTTCACCATCAAGTACCGAGCTGGTCGTGTCAACATTAATGCTGATGCACTCTAATTAATTAATGCCCCATTTGTCAGAAGAAGGGTGCGAGGATGACGACCTCGAGGAGATCGAGTTGCCTGCATTTCACCAGCCACAAACTGAGAAGGTACAGGTACATCAACAACGGGTGGACCTGGACCCACGGCCAGTCAAGAGTGTCAGGAAGCTCAAAACCAGGCACCGGCTGTCCGCCTCGTCAAGACCCTGGTGGAACAAGGTGCTGTTGGGATGCACCCTGCCGCCCCGGCTGAAGCCCAGCGCTTGTGGAAGGAACGGAAACGGCTGTATCTACATCAAGGGAAGCTGTACCGTGAGCTGATCAACCCGAAAACTCATGAGAAAATCTGCCAGTTGGTTATTCCCCAAGCTGAAGTGGCTACTGTTTTGCGGGCATACCATGATGGTGCCGGACACTTCGGGTGGAAGAAGCTGGAGATGCTGTTGAGAGAGCGGTTCTACTGGAGTGGGATGCGGGAGTCGGTAGAAGCCTGGTGCCGAGAGTGTGGTCCTTGTACGCTGAGGAGGAAGGACGAGGCCAGCCAGAGGGCGCCCCTACACCCGATCATCACACATCAGCCGCTGGAACTGGTCGCCCTAGACCATGTCAAGCTCACCCCCAGCCGAAGTGGGTACGCCTACGCGTTGACCATCGTAGACCACTATTCAAGATTCATGGTGGTTGTCCCCGTCAAGGACCTAACTGGCCGAACTGCCGCTCGAGCGTTCCAGGCTTATTTCTGCCGACCACATGGATATCCAGAAAAGGTGCTTACTGACCAAGGCCCGGCTTTTGAAGCGGAGGTGTTCCATGAGTTCTGCCAGTTGTACGGCTGTAAGAAGATCCGGACCACCCCTTACCATGCCCAGACCAACGGCATGTGTGAGAAGATGAACCACTTGGTCCTGGGACTCCTCAAGACGTTACAGCTGGAAGAGCGGAACCTGTGGCCGGAAAAGCTACCCGACTTGGTCGATATGTACAACCATATCCCGTCCAGCTCCACAAAGTGCACCCCAGCATATCTGTTGAGGGCTCGCCCCGGCCGCCTGGAAATGGGATTGGAGGCCCCAGAAGCACTCCCTTCGACAGCTGAATGGGAAACTCGGCGGAGAGCACAATACTGGCAGATTCAAGAATATGTCGAGAAGAACTTAAGTCGGAGTCGGGAACTGCAGGAGCAGCGCTTTAATCAAAAGGCGTCTGCTGGGCCTTTTCAGCCAGGAGATGTCGTACTGAAGCGGAAGAGGAGAACCCACAAGCTGGATGATCAATGGGAACAGAACCCGTACGTCATACAGCCCACAGGATGGGAAGATGGGAAGGCCTACCAAATCAGTCGTGACCAGGGAGGCACTTTGGCCACAGTTTCCCGGGACCATCTGAAAAGGTGCCCACCAGCATTAAGGGCGATGGCAGAAGTACCAGCCCCTCCACCAGCAGAGAAGGCAAAAGAAGTGATCCACACTGTGATGGGTGACTTCCCAGCAGACTGGCCTACACAGAACGGCACGGTGATTCTTCCAGTGATACCGTTCCCACAACCTGTGGATGAAGAAGTGGTGGAAGTGGTCAACCGTGAGCCAGAACCAGTGCCAGTGCCCAGGGATGAACCTGTGTCCAGTTCCCCTATGCCTCCGCCTGTCCTGCACGATAGCCGGGAGGAGGAACCGATTGTTCCCTCTGCCCCACTGCCTAGCCCCACTGACACCGGACCCCGGAGGTCCACCCGTCCCAACCTAGTTAGACCCCCACTTAGGTACAGGGAGACCGTCCTTTAAAAAAAGGGGGGGGGGGGGGGGGGAAAGGAGATTGTCTGAGTTTTGTTTGAAAGTTTAAAAATGAGAAATTAATTACCAAAGCTTCACCTAATTCACCGTGATTGTGAGAAAACCGGCAGTTGCCGGCACTGTTGTCCCCGTGGGGACCGTTTAAAAAGTTTTGCATGGAGAACTTTCCATGGACTTGCAGGGCAACCACAGACGTTAGTGGCATGTAAATAAGTTGTTCTACCATTACCATTTCCGCAATTACCGCCTCCGGAGAGGCAGGTTGGAGGGAGGGCCCACAGCAGAGCAGGCTGGGGCCCAGCCACCACAGGAACCGGTGGCTACCCTCTGGAGGGGAAGGACAGATCCCGCTCGGGTGACTTGGTGCAGGACTGGGGTAAAGGGGTGCTTCCTGGGCTTTAGGGGCAGCATCAGGGCCAGGTTGCTTGAGTGGGAGAGAGCGGAGACCGTAACCGTAAACCGTTAGCAACGTTTAAGAAATGTGCCTCCCGATGTGGGATGATGTCATGAATTGTTATATTACCGTTTTACCCTTTTTATATATTTTTCAGAAAATAAAACCGGTGTTGAACGGGCAGCCCGTGGACAGTCTGCATTTTGCTAAGGGGGAATGTGACGCCCTGGGCAAGCCAGGGGTCACAGGTCACAGCACCACCACACCCTACACCCGAGTTAGGAACACCAAGGCTAACCCAAAATCCTTGTTGCTTTCCTCTAGGGGCTGATGTTCACACCAGGGGGTGGGCCAGGTGGTTGGCTCCGCCCACCGAGGAGTTCACAGCCCTGGAGGCGGGAAGAAACAGGCAGTTAAGAAAAGGAAGTGAAAGTAGAAGGAAGTGAAGTGGTAGTGGAGCTAAAGAGAAAAGCTGAAGTAAAGTGAAAAGTGAGAGTAGTAAAGCCTGAAGTTGGTCCGGGTGTGTGCCCCGGACAGTGACAGCAAGGTCAGCAGACGACGGTGATAGTCTGCAGGGGGACTGCTCGGAGGTTGCTGGAAGGACCGCGGACGGGTGGTGGCCCGGCGGTCTGGAGCAGTATACGAAGAACAGTCAGCACCAGGGCAGGGGCCTTTCGGATCCCGGCAAGGCTAGGAGTCGCCATAATTTGCCAAATCCGTCAGTGAAGGGGACGTCTGTCTCCTAACAACCAAGTCCCGATTCAAGGCAACAGTCCAACCGTAACGGAGAGATACCGCCACCGCCAGGGCACCAGTTTCTCAGGGCCAGCGCCTGCGGGCAAAGTAGGGCTCCTCCGGCCCATATCCAAGCCGGGGAGCGGGTTACCGGTGGGAACCCATCGCAACCATTATCATCATAGGTGCAGGACAGAGGGACCGTCACCGTCACCTACTGGGGAAAGCAAGTGCAGCCGTCCGTGGGAACCGTCTTTCCAGCCGTGTGTTTTACCGAAAACTGTGTCATCGTCTCAGGCTGAGTGAGTACCACAGTGCCGCAAGGCACAGCGCTGCCCCCGCATCCCTGCACCCACCAAGCCCTGCTTCACCCACCTCATCACTGGGCCCCGGGATCACCAACCCCTACCCACGGAGGGGCAACACAACAACTGGCTGCTCCATACCATCCTTCCCGGGATCCCCATACAGAGCAGCGGTGGTGTCAACAAATCACCACAACCGTGGGTGGCGTCACGGACAATAGACTATCCCAAAACCCAATCCCCTTTCACTCACGGGCGAGGAGCGCCGCTCGAGTCCCCGGGATCCGGCCCATCGCTCGAGCCACCGAGCAGCAGCAGCGGCAGCCGGACCCGAGCAGTAGGGAGAGCGCGGCGTCCCCTCCTCCGCCCGCGACACGTGCGTGGCAGAGCATTGTGTCAGCATGCATGGCAGAGCATTGTGTGTGTGCATGTGGCAGAGCATTTTGTGCATGCCTGGCAGAGCATTGTGTGTGCGTGCATGTGGCAGAGCATTTTGTGCGTGGATGGGGCAGAGCATTTTGTGCCTACGTGTGGCAGAGCATTTTGTGTGCACATGCGAGTGGCAGTGCATTGTGTGTGCGTGCGTGGCAGTGCATTGTGTCAGTGTGCATGGCAGAGCATTGTGTCAGCGTGCCTGGCAGAGCATTGTGTGTGCGTGCCTGGCAGAGCATTGTGTGTGCGTGCCTGGCAGAGCATTGTGTGTGCGTGCATGTGGCAGAGCATTATGTGCGTGTGTGACGCCCTGGGCAAGCCAGGGGTCACAGGTCACAACACCACATGCACCCCACATTCCCTGCAGGTACACCTAGCTAACCCAAAATCCTTGTTGCCCTCCTCCAGGGGCTGATGTCCACACCAGGGGGTGGGCCAGGCAGTTGGCTCCGCCCACCGAGGAGTTCACAGCCCTGGAGGCGGGAAGAACCAGGCAGTTTAGCTCAGGCAGAGCTTGAGTGAGGAAGCAAGTGGAGAACAGTTGAGTTTAGGAAGTGAAAGTAGGAGGTGAAGTGGTAGAGGAGCTTAGGAGAGAAGCTGAAGTAAAGTGAAAAGAAACAGTTTGTAAAGCCTGAAGTTGGTCCGGGTGTGTGCCCCGGACTGTGACAGCAAGGTCAGCAGACGGCGGTGATAGTCTGCAGGGGGACTGCTCGGAGGTTGCTGGAAGGACCGCGGACGGGTAGTGACCCGGCGGTACCGGAGCAGTATACGAAGAACAGTCAGCACCAGGGCAGGGGCCTTTCGGATCACGGCAAGGCTAGGAGTCGCCATAATTTGCCAAATCCGTCAGTGAAGGGGACCTCTGTCTCCTAACAACCAAGTCCCGATTGAAGGCAACAGTCCGACCATTGAGGGGAGACACAGCCACCGCCAAGGCACCAGTTTCCCAGGGCCAGCGCCTGCGGGCAAGAGAGAGGCTCCTCCGGCCCAGATTGAAGCCGGGGAGCGGGTAACCGGTGGGGACCCATCGCTACCAAAGAGACTTTACATAGGTGCAGGGAAGAGACCGTCATCGCTAACTGCAGGGAGCCGCAGCACCGTAGTCGTCCGAGGGACCCGTCCAACCAGCCATTTGTTTACCGAGAACTGTGTCGTTGTAATACTACTGTATGTTCTGAGGATTTCGATTGCGTTAGGGCAATGACAACAGAGACGAGTTCTTGGTACAAGATGTTATATAATATGTCACCACGGTAGATACACAACGGGAATAAACACAGTAAAACAACACACAAAACGGAGCGAAGGGGATTCCCGGGGCCACGCACCGGACTCCCCCAGGGAGACCACCAGAGCGAACCCCTGTACAGGGACTGTCCGGCAATCAACCCCGGAAGGCCTAAATGTGCGGCAGCCGGTACACAAGGGGCAAGTGGTATAGTCCAGGAGTGTCCGTACGGGATGATTGTCCAGAGTGGTTACGAACCGGGCAGAGTGCTGATCAAAGACGGCAGACGGAGTCCGGGCACAGCTTGAAGAAAACCGGGTATGGTCCAGAGTCGGTCGGTAGAGTTTCAGGAGAATCCAAGGCAATCAGGAAGTAGAAACAGCAAAGCAGGAGCACACAGCAAGCAGTATACTCAGGCACTGGACTGGACTGAGAGGCGGCCTTTTAAGCAGCTGGACAGGAAGTAGGGCAACAGAACCTTAAACTCCATGTTAACTGAGGGCAAGCTCATTCAAAAGAGAACTGGAAAACCTGGAAACCTGACATTACTCCCCCCCCCCAGAGACGGCCTCAGGACGGATCAGGGCCCGGCTTGTCCGGGAACCGTCGATGAAACTGAGCGATCTTCCGGGGTGCCCGAATGTTACCCACCGGTTCCCAGGAATCGTCCTCGGGGGCGTACCCCTGCCAACGTACCAGATATTGAAGCCGACGACGATGGAGCCGGGAGTCAATAATGTCCTCAACCACGAACTGCTCCTCGCCGTCGACCATCACAGGCGGAGGAGGCACAACACGACCACGAAACGTATTAGGGGAGACAGGTTTGAGGAGAGACACATGAAAGACCGGGTGTACCTTTAGATGGTGCGGCAACCGTAGCCGACAGGCCACAGGGCTCACGATCCCGGTGATCTTAAACGGACCGATGAATTTTTGTCCCAGCTTCTGCGAAGGAACACCCAATCTCAGGTTTTTGGTGGATAACCATACAGAGTCCCCTACCTTGTACATGGGTGCCGGTTTCCGGTGAGTGTCTGCCGACCTCTTGTAACGCTCCTGGGCCGTAGCCACAGTGTCCTTTAGAACCTCCAGATTCTGTCGAAGCTCTGTCAATCTGTCCTCCACCGCCGGCACCGAAACCGCAACCGGTGACCTAGGCAAAACATTCGGATGATAACCCAAGTTAGCAAAAAAGGGCGTTACCTTAGTGGAGCTACTCTGAGTGTTGTTATAGGAGAACTCCGCCAACGGAAGCATCTTCAACCAATCGTCTTGGAGATGGCTGACATAACATCGAAGGTATTGTTCCAGGGTTTGATTCGTCCGTTCGGTTTGCCCATTTGTCTGAGGATGGTATGCAGAAGACAAACAGACATCAATCTGGAGTGCCGTACAAAAGCCCTTCCAGAACCTAGACGTGAACTGCACGCCCCGGTCAGAGATGATCTCGTCTGGTACCCCATGCAATCGGAATACGTTCTGGATAACCAAATCCACTGTCTCTGCGGCTGAGGGAAGACCGGTACACGGAATGAAGTGAGCAGCTTTAGTCAATCGATCCACCACCACTAAGATGGTATTGTGCCCGCCTGAGACTGGCAACTCCACAATAAAATCCATGGAGATAGACCCCCAAGGGCGAGATGGCACGGGTAACGGTTGGAGGAGTCCCGTAGGAGCCACACGAGGGACCTTGCACCGGGCACAAACCATGCATGAGTGGACATAGTCCTTTACATCCTTTAGACAGGTAGGCCACCAGGAAAAACGGCTCAGAAATTCCTGCGTCTTCTGTACCCCCCTATGACCAGCCAACACGGAGTCATGGACCAACTTGAGAACCCGAAGTCTTACGGCCTCCGGGACATAAATGCGTCGCTCTCTCAACCACACACCATTCCGAAGAACAAGAGTTACATCATTCGGGGGGGCAGCAAGAAATACGTCACCATCATAGGCCAGCTTGATGTCCTTCCACAAGTCCTGGTCCTGGATTACTCCAACGAAATTGGCATCCGATAACACGGTCTGAGACGGGGTTCCAGGCACGGAGTCCACGGCGTGGATTCGGGACAAGGCATCGGCTTTCCCATTACGTGAACCTGGACGGTATGTAACGACAAAATTGAATTGGTTAAGAAATAGGCTCCAACGGGCTTGCCGTGGAGACAGGCACCTGGCAGACTTAAGAAATTCCAGATTACGATGATCTGTGAGTACTATCACTTGCTGCGCGGCTCCCTGTAAGTGGTGTCTCCATTCCTTGAAAGCGGAAATAATCGCTAACAATTCCTTGTCCGCAATGTCATAGTTCCTTTCTGCAGGGGACAACCGGCGGGAAAAGAAGGCACACGGATGTAAGAGACTCTTGTCCCCAGTCCTTTGAGAAAGGATGGCCCCTAATGCGTAGTCGGAAGCGTCGACTTCCACGATAAAGGGAAGTGCGGGATTCGGATGTACCAATATAGGCGCTGAGGTAAAACAAACCTTGAGACGATGGAAGGCTTCCTGGGCCTGGGCGGACCACACAAACTTCTGTCCTTTCTTGGTTAACAGAGTGATGGGACGAACGATCTCTGAAAAATTACGGATAAAACGTCGGTAAAAGTTGGCAAAACCGACAAAGCGTTGTACCTCTTTGACGTTACCCGGTTCCGGCCAGTCCAGAATTGCTTGTATCTTGCCAGACTCCATGTTCAGTCCCTGAGGAGAGATGACATACCCTAAGAATTGTATCTGTGAGCAATGGAATTCGCATTTCTCCAGTTTAATGTACAGGTGATTTTCCCTCAGCCGGGTAAGTACGGTCTTGACGTGCTCCTGGTGTTCCTGTAAGGAATCAGAAAAGATTAGGATATCGTCCAGATAAATCACCATGAATTGGTCCATGATATCCCTAAAAATATCGTTAACTAGATGTTGGAAAGCCGCGGGAGCGTTACAAAGTCCAAAAGGCATCACTAGGTACTCAAAATGTCCATACCGACATCGGAACGCGGTCTTCCACTCGTCTCCGGGACGTATGCGAAGTAGATTATATGCCCCACGGAGATCCAATTTGGTGAATATTTTTGCCTGTTGGACCCTCTCCAATAGCTCAGGAATCAACGGTAACGGATACCGGTTCCGGATGGTTATTTTATTCAGTTCCCGGTAGTCAATACAGGGTCTCAGAGTCCCCTCTTTCTTTTTCACGAAAAAGATGGGTGCCCCTGCTGGTGAGGTAGACGGGCGAATAAATCCCTTGGCTAGGCTCTCATCAATGTATTCTTTTAGTGCTTCTAGCTCAGGTGCCGCCAACGGGTAGACATGGCCAAACGGAATCTCCGCCCCTGGAAGTAAGTCTATGGGGCAATCATACGGTCTATGCGGGGGAAGCCGATCGGCTTTTCTTTTGTCGCATATGTCAGCAAAGTCATCATAAACCGGGGGTAGAACAGGTACCTGTACAGTGCCCTCCGCATTCGGTGTTACTGGAACCGGAACAGTTGGACTAATGGTCGGACCACTCTGCGGTGGGAAGGTTATTTCCTTAGTTTCCCAATCGATGACCGGATTCGTAGACCGTAGCCACGGAATACCTAAAATAATCGGAAAATGAGGAGAAGAAATTATCATGAAAACAAGGGTCTCCTGCTGACCTGGCTTCATCACGCATTCTAGCGGTACTGTTTCCTGATCCACTGGTCCAGAGCTTAACGGAGATCCGTCTACCGTCTCCATGGTAACCGGTGAGGATCTTTGCTGAGTCCGGATACCGTGTTTCCTGGCAAAAGAGGAGTCCATGAAATTTCCCCCTGCCCCAGAATCTATCATTGCAGAGGTAGGTATTAGATGCCCCTCCCACCGGATCTGAATGGGGAGCGAGCAATGGGTATATTTCCCTTCTGAGTCCTTCGGTGAGGTTGACATTACAGTCAAGGGAAATACCGCATCCAAGTGCCCACTTGCCTCAGAGATATCGGACTCTGCGTCCGTGTTGTCACACTCTGCCATGGCTGCCAATACCTTATTTGGGCGATTCGGACGTTTCGGGCAGTCGATCAAGAAATGATCCGATTGACCGCAATAGAAACACAAACGCTCACGGAGCCGGTGTTCGCGACGTTCGTTGGTCTCTCGCTTTTGCAGAGAGTCCACTTGCATAGGAACGTCCTCGGCCTCCCGTGGTGTCCTGAGAGCGGGTTCTCTAGAAGGAAACGCAAAGTTGTTTACACGGTTTACAGCTGCCCATTTTTCCTGTCTACGCTCCGTCAAGCGGGTATCAATACGCACACAGTGCTGGAGAAACAGTTCAAAATCCCCTGGAGATTCGGAACGAGCTAACTCGTCCTTGATGGTACTGGACAAACCTTTTCTGAATACAGACAATAATGCATTGTTTCCCCAGTCGGTGTCTACCACTAACCTCTTGAACTCAGTGGCGTATTCAACGACAGAACGCTTTCCCTGACGTAAGGAAAGGAGAGCCGATTCAGCGGTAGCACGGCGATTCGGATCATCAAACATTTGCGCCATTGCGTTCAGAAAGTCATCCAGGTGATTTAAACGGATGTCCCGATTCTCTATCATAGGATTAGCCCAAGCCAGTGCTCGTGAGGTTAATAACATGATTATACATAACACTTTGGACCGGTCAGAACGGTAATAATCAGCATGTACATCAAAAAACAGTATACATTGGTTCACAAATCCACGAAACTGACTACGATCACCATTGAAACGGAATGGGGGTAACCTAGGCATACCGGCAGCTGATACGGACGTAGTGGGGACGGCTTCCTGAGCCTCCACTCTGACTTGCAAATCCTGAATAGCCGGACCCAGTACCTGGTGATCATGGCCCAGCTGTGCCTCCACATCTCTGAGTTTAGTTTGCACCGCCTCCATCTCCTGCTGCAAGGAGTTGATCATGGAAAAGAGCTGATCTACTCGTGTCTCAGTCATTGCCCCAGCGAAATCCTCTTATGGCCTGAGTATAATGTAATACTACTGTATGTTCTGAGGATTTCGATTGCGTTAGGGCAATGACAACAGAGACGAGTTCTTGGTACAAGATGTTATATAATATGTCACCACGGTAGATACACAACGGGAATAAACACAGTAAAACAACACACAAAACGGAGCGAAGGGGATTCCCGGGGCCACGCACCGGACTCCCCCAGGGAGACCACCAGAGCGAACCCCTGTACAGGGACTGTCCGGCAATCAACCCTGGAAGGCCTAAATGTGCGGCAGCCGGTACACAAGGGGCAAGTGGTATAGTCCAGGAGTGTCCGTACGGGATGATTGTCCAGAGTGGTTACGAACCGGGCAGAGTGCTGATCAAAGACGGCAGACGGAGTCCGGGCACAGCTTGAAGAAAACCGGGTATGGTCCAGAGTCGGTCGGTAGAGTTTCAGGAGAATCCAAGGCAATCAGGAAGTAGAAACAGCAAAGCAGGAGCACACAGCAAGCAGTATACTCAGGCACTGGACTGGGCTGAGAGGCGGCCTTTTAAGCAGCTGGACAGGAAGTAGGGCAACAGAACCTTAAACTCCATGTTAACTGAGGGCAAGCTCATTCAAAAGAGAACTGGAAAACCTGGAAACCTGACAGTCGTGTTTACTGGCTGAGTGAGTACCTCCGTGCCGTGTGGCACAGCGCTGCCCCTGAACCTCCACAGGCCCCGACCCGCCTGTCCACCATTCCAATCCCATCACTGGGCCCCGGGAGCACCACAACCCCTACCCACGGAGGGGCACATCAACAACTGGCTGCTCCATATCATCACTCCCGGGCTCCCCATACAGAGCAGCGGTGGTGTTAACAAATCACCACAACCGTGGGTGGTGTCACGGACAATAAACTATCCCAAAACACCCAATCCCCTTTCCGCTCACGGGCGAGGAGCGCCGCTCGAGTCCCTGGGATCCGGCCCATCGCTCGAGCCACCGAGCAGCAGAGGCCGCAGCAGCAGCGGCAGCCGAACCCGAGCAGTAGGGAGAGCGCGGCGTCCCCTCCTCCGCCCGCGACAACTTGGCGTCACGAACAGGATCTTACCGCTCTGCCGTTGGGTAGAGGTGCGCCTTGTGACCGCCGGAAATGTCCGGCCGGAAAATTTCGGAAGTTGCCATCTTTGGCGCGAAAAGTTCCCGCTCGAGCGTCTTCTCGAGTAGCAGAGGCCAAAACCCCACCCCGATAGAGGAGGGGCCGGAAAGAGGCTAAGGGGGACGGAAACAAGATGTCTGCGCCCGACGGAGCCTCTGGAGGAGCGGTGGTCGCAGCCGCAGTGGCACCCGTGGATGGGAATGGGCCTGCCCAGGTCCCGGCCGCGCTGGTGGGAGGTGCCGCGGCCCCCGCGCTCGCTCAGGTGATGCCGTTCTCCTTGCCCTATGCGCCCGGAGCTACCTGGCTACCGCAGTATGACGGGAAACCTGATGCTTTACAGGTCTTCCGGAAAAAGCTGAACCTGTTGCTAGAACTGTACCCCCTGACCGATAAGCAACGTGCAGCGGTAGTGCTGGGCCAGTTAACCGGTGCGGCTGAGCAGGAAGCGGAGACCTGGGCCGAGGGGGACCGGCTCTCTGTAGCCACCATCTTTGAGAAGCTACAGACTGCCTTTGAGACCCGGACTGAAGCTGAGCTGAGGATGCAGTTTTACCAGTGCCGGCAACGGGCTGTGGATAGCATTCGGGACTATGCTTTACGTCTGCAAACCGCCCTCCGCACGCTAAAGCGGGTGAAGCCTATCAATGAGGCGGACAGCAACAAGATGTTAGTAGAGCAATTTGTGCAGGGGATGAGATCCCCTGAGGATCGCAAACAACTCCGGCTCTGGGCCCTAGAACACCCTGATGTGGACTTTGCCGTGTTGAAGGAACGGGCCATTAAGGCACTGCAGCCCCCAGCTTCAGAAATCTTGGAGCCAGCCCCGTGGCCCATTGAGATGGCCCCCGTTGTGGTGGCCCCTGCCCTACCAACCTCTCCAATACCTACAGCCCCAAGCAGCACGATGGAGGAACTGGCAGCCCAGGTCCGTCGCATGGACGGAGACCTCGCCAAGATTCTTGCTGCACTCCAACCTTTGACCAGATCTCAGCCTCCAGCACAGATACAGCTTGCCGACATCCCTGAGGATGTCCCCTGGATGCAGCGGAGATGTGCTAACAACCCGCGGAGCAGACCTCCAACCTGCTACAAGTGCCGTAAGCCTGGGCATTACTTCCGACAGTGCCCATTAAACGAGCAACCCCTGGGGCCCCGGGCCAGTCCTCAGGAGTAGAACCCCGTGGCCCCCCAGACTGGCGGGACCGGTATATCGGGGCCCGGCCCATCATCCCCGTGGCTGTGGACGGCATACCGGTGATGGCTCTCTTGGACACTGGATCACAGGTAACCACCATACCATACACATTGTACCAGCGGTATTGGGGGATAGACGAGCTGGCACCCCCAGATACTAGTATAACGCTAATTGCTGCTAATGGACTCCCATTGACCCAAGTGGGGTATAAACAGGTGGCTATGACAGTGGGGCAAGCTGAACTGCAACACCAGGGTATGATTGTGATCATGAATGAACCCAGTGATCATAACCCGAAGATAGTGCTAGGAACCAATGTGATGGAGCACTGTATGGGTGATGTGTTGGCGCTACTGCAACAGCTGGCCGCCACGGCGGCGGGGAGCCGACAGAGAGCTGTGCAGCGTGAGATCCGAGCCTTGATGTACCGCCAGCATGTAAACTCAACAGGAGGAGAGATTGGTGGAGTGAGAGTGATGGATGTTGCTCCGTTGATTGTGCCCCCTAGGAGTGAGATGATGATTTGGTGTAGGGCCTCAGGGGCGTGACTACCCTGCCATGATGGAGCCCATACCCTCCGAGCACTGGCCCACTGGAATGGACGCCCGAGGGGTGGTAGACGTAAAGAAGGGGAGAGTGCCCGTGAGGGTGCTGAACTGTGGGGAGGAAGAAGTCAGGCTTCCCCGGTATGCCACCATTGCCAAGCTGCTCACCCTGGATCCCCACACCATCCACGAGGCCATTCCCTCAGTCTCCCCACCTACTACCAGCACTCCCCCGCCTCATGGGGAGGTAAATGAGTGGCACCAACAGCTACACGTGGGCACTGATGATACCCCTACACATCACAAAGCAGGGGTATACAGGGTGGTGCGGGAGTATGAACAGGTTTTCAGCAAACATCCACTAGACTTTGGGCAGATCAAAGGGGTCCAACACCACATCTCCACCGGTGAACACCCCCCTATCAAAGAGAGGTTCAGGCCTATTCCCCCTGCGCATTACCAGTGTGCCAAAGATATGTTGAGGAATATGAAGGAGGCAGGGGTTATTCGGGACAGCTGTAGTCCCTGGGCCGCTCCGTTGGTACTGGTCAAGAAGAAGGATGGTACCATGCGGATGTGTGTGGACTACCGGAAGATTAATCAGATAACACATAAAGATGCCTACCCACTGCCCCGTATTGAAGAGTCTTTGGCCGCACTGAGAACCGCAAATTACTTCTCTACCCTTGACCTCACCAGTGGGTACTGGCAAGTGGCAGTGGCCCCGGAAGACCGGGAGAAAACCGCTTTCACCACCCCAATGGGGCTCTGTGAATTCAATAGTATGCCGTTTGGGCTGTGCAATGCCCCTGGAACCTTCCAACGGCTGATGGAGTGCTGTCTGGGACATCTGAACTTCGAGACCGTCCTGTTATACCTGGATGATGTGATTGTGTACTCTCAGACGTATGAAGCCCATCTGGAGCACCTAGCCGAGGTGTTCGCGTCCCTTGCCAAATACGGGATGAAGTTGAAGCCCTCCAAGTGCCACCTGCTGAAACCCAGAATGCAATACCTGGGGCATGTGGTGAGTGCGGAAGGTGTCGCCCCCGACCCTGAGAAGATCACTGCCATCCGGGACTGGCCAAGACCAACCACCGTGAGGGAAGTAAGGCAGTTTTTGGGTCTGGTGGGATACTACCGGCGCTTCATCAAGGGGTACACGAAGATGGTTGCTCCCATGCAAGACCTCCTTGTGGGACAGACCAAAGGTGGTAGACCCATCGGAGCCCCACTGGTGTGGGAGGACAGGCATGAGGAATCCTTCCGTCAGCTGAAAGCGGCCTTGACTGGAGAAGAGGTCCTAGCGTACCCTGACTACGGCTGCCCATTCATCCTCTACACAGACGCCAGCAATGTGGGTTTGGGGGGCAGTCCTGTCCCAGGTCCAGGAAGGAAAGGAGAAGGTGATTGCATATGCTAGTCGAAAACTCCGGCCGACTGAAAGGAACCCTGAGAACTACAGCTCCTTCAAGCTCGAGCTCCTGGCACTGGTGTGGGCTATCACCGAGCGGTTCCGCCACTACTTGGCCGCAGCCAAGTTCACCGCCTTCACGGATAACAATCCGTTGACTCACCTGGACACGGCCAAGCTGGGCGCGTTGGAGCAGCGGTGGGTGGCCAGACTAGCCAACTATGACTTCACCATCAAATACAGGGCCGGTCGTGTCAACATTAATGCTGATGCCCTCTCTCGGATGCCCAACTTGTCAGAAGGTGGGTGCGAGGATGATGACCTCGAGGAGATCGAGTTGCCTGCATGCCACCGGCCACCAACTGAGAAGGTACATGTCCACCAACAACGGGTGAACCTGGATCCGCTGCACAGTCAGGAGTGGCAGGAAGCTCAAAATCAGGCGCCCGCTGCAAGGCGCTGCTGGGATGGACCCTGCCGCCCCAGCTGAAGCCCAACGCTTGTGGAAGGAACGGACCCGGCTGTGTCTACATCAGGGGAGGTTGTACCGTGAGCTGATCAACCCGAAGACCCATGAGAAAATCCACCAGTTGGTTATTCCCCTAGCTGATGTACCCACTGTTCTGCAGGGCAAGGCGTACCATGATGGTGCCGGCCACTTCGGGTGGAAGAAGCTGGAGATGCTGTTGATGGAGCGGTTCTATTGGAGTGGGATGCGGGAGTCGGTAGAGGCCTGGTGTCGAGAGTGCGGTCCTTGTACGTTGAGGAGGAAGGATGAAGCCAGCCAGAAGGCTCCCCTACGCCCGATCGTTACACACCAACCGCTGGAGCTGGTCGCCTTGGACCATGTAAAGCTCACCCCCAGCCGAAGTGGGTACACTTACGCTCTGACCATAGTAGATCATTACTCTCGGTTCCTGGTGGTTGTCCCGGTCAAGGACTTAACCGGCCGTACCGCCGCTAGAGCGTTCCAAGCTTACTTCTGTCGACCCCATGGATACCCTGAGAAGGTGCTTACCGACCAAGGTCCAGCCTTTGAGGCGGAGCTGTTCCAGGAGTTCTGTCAGCTGTACGGCTGCAAGAAGATCCGGACCACACCTTACCATGCCCAGAACAACGGTATGTGTGAGAAGATGAACCATCTGGTCCTTGGCCTCCTCAAAACGTTGCCGTTGGAGGAGCGGAACCTGCCTGACTTGGTCGATATGTACAACAATATCCCGTCTAGCTCAACGAAGTGCACCCCAGCGTATCTGATGAGGTCTCGGCCTGGCCGACTGCCGGTGGACCTGGAAATGGGACTGGAAGCCCCAGAGACACTCCCCTCAACGGCTGAATGGGACACCCGGCGGAGGGTGCAGTACCGACAGATTCAGGAGTATGTGGAGAAGAACCTAAGTCGGAGTCGAGAACAACAGGAGCAGCGCTTCAATCAGAAAGCGTCTGCGGGCCCTTTCCAGCCTGGAGATGTGGTGTTAAAGCGGAAGAAAAAAACCCAGAAGCTGGATGATCAATGGGAACAAATCCCATACGTCATCCAACCCACAGGATGGGAAGATGGAAAGGCCTACCAGATCAGTCGTGACCAAGGGGGCACCTTGGCCACGGTTTCCCGGGACCATCTGAAAAGGTGCCCACCAGCATTGAGGGCGATGGCTGAAGTACCAGCTCCTCCACCAGCAGAGAAGGCAAAAGAGGTGATCCACACTGTGATGGGTGACTTCCCAGCAGACTGGCCTACACAGAACGGCGCGGTGATTCTTCCAGTGATACTGTTCCCACAACCTGTGGATGAAGAAGTGGTGGAAGCGGTCAACCGTGAGCCAGAACTAGTGCCAGTGCCCAGGGATGAACCTGTGCCCAGCTCCCCTATGCCTCCGCCTGCCCCACACGATAGCCGGGAGGAGGAACCGATTGTTCCCTCTGCCCCACTGCCTAGCCTCACTGACACCGGACCCCGGAGGTCCACCCGTCCCAACCTAGGTAGGCCCCCACTTAGGTACAGGGAAACCGTTCTTTAAAAGGGGGAGGGGAAAGAAAACAGGTGTGTTTTAAGTGTGTTTGTTTGAAAGTTTGACGAAAAATGAGAAATTGATAACCGAACAGTAACCTGATTGTCTGCAAACCGTGATTTGGAAACCGGCCGTTGCCGGCACCGTTGTCCCCGTGGGGACCGTTTGAAAGTTTGCATGAGGAACTGCTCATGGACAAGCCCGTGAACTTGCAGGGCAACCACAAACGTTAAGTGGCTTGTAAATAAATTGAGTTACTGGTACCGTTTCCGCAATTACCGCCTCCGGAGAGGCAGGTTGGAGGGAGGGCCCACAGCAGAGCAGGCTGGGGCCCAGCCACCACAGGAACCGGTGGCTACCCTCTGGAGGGGAAGGACAGATCCCGCTCGGGTAACTTGTGCTGGACTAGGGTCAAGGGGTGCTGCCTGGGCTTTAGGGGCAGCATCAGGGCCAGGTTACTTGGGTGGGAGAGAGCGGAGACCGTAACCGTTAACCGTTTTAAAGTTTGCAACTTTTAAGCACTGAACCTCCCGATGTGGGATGATGCCATAAATTATAAATGTAAATATGTTACCGTTTTCCCTATCTTTTACAGAAAAAAACAAAAGGAAAATAAAACCGGTGTTGGACGGGCAGCCCGAGGACAGTCTGCGTTTTGCTAAGGGGGAATGTGACGCCCTGGGCAAGCCAGGGGTCACAGGTCACAACACCACATGCACCCCACATTCCCTGCAGGTACACCTAGCTAACCCAAAATCCTTGTTGCCCTCCTCCAGGGGCTGATGTCCACACCAGGGGGTGGGCCAGGCGGTTGGCTCCGCCCACCGAGGAGTTCACAGCCCTGGAGGCGGGAAGAACCAGGCAGTTTAGCTCAGGCAGAGCTTGAGTGAGGAAGCAAGTGGAGAACAGTTGAGTTTAGGAAGTGAAAGTAGAAGGAGGTGAAGTGGTAGAGGAGCTTAGGAGAGAAGCTGAAGTAAAGTGAAAAGAAACAGTTTGTAAAGCCTGAAGTTGGTCCGGGTGTGTGCCCCGGACTGTGACAGCAAGGTCAGCAGACGGCGGTGATAGTCTGCAGGGGGACTGCTCGGAGGTTGCTGGAAGGACCGCGGACGGGTAGTGACCCGGCGGTACCGGAGCAGTATACGAAGAACAGTCAGCACCAGGGCAGGGGCCTTTCGGATCCCGGCAAGGCTAGGAGTCGCCATAATTTGCCAAATCCGTCAGTGAAGGGGACCTCTGTCTCCTAACAACCAAGTCCCGATTGAAGGCAACAGTCCGACCATTGAGGGGAGACACCGCCACCGCCAAGGCACCAGTTTCCCAGGGCCAGCGCCTGCGGGCAAGAGAGAGGCTCCTCCGGCCCAGATTGAAGCCGGGGAGCGGGTAACCGGTGGGGACCCATCGCTACCAAAGAGACTTTACATAGGTGCAGGGAAGAGACCGTCATCGCTAACTGCAGGGAGCCGCAGCACCGTAGCCGTCCGAGGGACCCGTCCAACCAGCCGTTTGTTTACCGAGAACTGTGTCGTGTTTACTGGCTGAGTGAGTACCTCCGTGCCGTGCGGCACAGCGCTGCCCCTGCGCCCCTGCACCTCCACAGGCCCCAGACCCGCCTGTCCACCATTCCAATCCCATCACTGGGCCCCGGGAGCACCACAACCCCTACCCACGGAGGGGCACATCAACAACTGGCTGCTCCATATCATCACTCCCGGGCTCCCCATACAGAGCAGCGGTGGTGTTAACAAATCACCACAACCGTGGGTGGCGTCACGGACAATAAACTATCCCAAAACACCCAATCCCCTTTTCACTCACGGGCGAGGAGCGCCGCTCGAGTCCCCGGGATCCGGCCCATCGCTCGAGCCACCGAGCAGCAGAGGCCGCAGCAGCAGTGGCAGCCGGACCCGAGCAGTAGGGAGAGCGCGGCGTCCCCTCCTCCGCCCGCGACACGTGCATGTGGCAGAGCATTTTGTGTGTGCATGTAGCAGTGCATTGTGTGTGCGTGCATGGCAGAGCATTATGTGTGCGTGCATGGCAGAGCATTGTGTGTGTGCCTGGCAGAGCATTGTGTGTGCGTGCGTGTGGCAGAGCATTTTGTGTGCGCATGCATGTGGCAGAGCATTTTGTGTGCGCATGCGTGTGGCAGTGCATTGTGTGTGCGTGCGTGGCAGTGCATTGTGTCAGCGTGCATGGCAGAGCATTGTGTCAGCGTGCATGGCAGAGCATTGTGTGTGCGTGCCTGGCAGAGCATTGTGTGTGTGCCTGGCAGAGCATTGTGTGTGCGTGCATGTGGCAGAGCATTTTGTGCCTGCATGGGGCAGACCATTTTGTGCGTGCGTGTGGCAGAGCATTTTGTGTGCGCAGGCGTGTGGCAGTGCATTGTGTGTGTGTGCGTGGCAGTGCATTGTGTCAGCGTGCATGGCAGAGCATTGTGTCAGCGTGCATGGCAGAGCATTGTGTGTGCGTGCCTGGCAGAGCATTGTGTGTGTGTGCCTGGCAGAGCATTGTGTGTGCGTGCATGTGGCAGAGCATTTTGTGCCTGCATGGGGCAGACCATTTTGTGCGTGCGTGGGGCAGAGCATTTTGTGTGCGCATGCGTGTGGCAGTGCATTGTGTGTGTGTGCGTGGCAGTGCATTGTGTCAGCGTGCATGGCAGAGCATTGTGTCAGCGTGCATGGCAGAGCATTTTGTGCGTGCCTGGCAGAGCATTGTGTGTGCGTGCATGTGGCAGAGCATTTTGTGCGTGCATGTGGCAGAGCATTTTGTGCATGCATGGTGCAGAGCATTTTGTGTGTGCGTGCATGGCAAAGTATTGTGTGTGCGTGCGTGGCAGAGTATTGTGTGTGCGTGCGTGGCAGAGCATTGTGTGTGTGCATGTGGCAGAGCATTGTGTGTGCGTGCATGGCAGAGCATTGCGGGCGTGTGGCAGAGCATTTCAGGTGGTTCTGAATGCAGAGCATTGCACAGTCATGCTGCTCGGTCACACACACAGTAAATACACAGTGTACACACGGTATATAGTATATACAAACAGTGTTTAGTATATACACTCAATACACGGTATATATTATATACACACGCTGGCTCCGCCTCCCTCATGCTGCTCGGTCACACACACAGTATATACACACTGTACACACGGTATATAGTATATACACACAGTATATAGTATATAACACAGTACACGGTATATAGTATATACACAAGCTGGCTCCGCTGCCCTCATGCTGGGTGCTGTCACACACACAGTATATACACAGTGTACACACACACTGTGTGCGTCCGTGTGGCAGAGCATTGCGGGTAGGCGTGCATGTGGCAGAGCATTGCTGGACTTGGGCGTGCAGAGCGTTATGTGGGGAGCACTATGCAGCTGTCCTTGGTGACACTTTAGACAGTTGTGGTCACCAACAAAATGGCTCTGCACGGTGTCCCTACACTACATTCTCTCTTATCTGTTGGAAACGTCCGGATTGGGAGGGGGAGGTGATATCACACACAAGAGAGCAGATTCTGCCCACTTTTACTGCAGCTGTAATCCAGGCTTTTTCTACAGTGGGATTTCTGTAGGATTTCAGCAGCTGCTTCCCCTAGTGTTTAACAGTGGAAAATATCAAACTTTTTATTTTCTTTTTATACTTTGCTCAATTAAAAACAAATAATAATATTTAAACAAAACATTAAAACATTAATACTTTACATTTTTTCAGGTTTTTTTTTGGGCACGACACCTCCCATTTAAAGTTTGGAGTAACCGACACTGGTTGGTCACATAAAGCCTTTTTCAACCGTTGAAAGGCTTCCTCTGCTTCTGCATTCCACTTTATTGAGACAGAGTTTGACCCCTTGGTAAGATCTGTGAGTGGGGCTGCGATGGTAGCAACATTTTTGATGAACCGCTGGTAATAACCAACAATCCCCAAAAAGGCTCTGACCTGTCTTTTGGTGACTGGTTGTGGCCAATTCTGAATGGCGTCCACTTTTTTTAGCCTGAGGTTTTATAACTCCCCTACCAATCATGTATCCCAGATAGCGAGCTTCTTCCAACCCCAATGTACACTTCTTGGGATTGGCAGTCAACCTGGCAGCCCTTAGAGAGTGCAAGACAGCTTGTACCTTCGGCAAATGAGTTTCCCAGTTATCACTAAAGATAATGATATCGTCCAAATATGCGGCTGCATACTGGACACGGGGCTTTAGGATGATATCCATTAGTCTTTGGAAGGTGGCTTGGGCTCCATGCAACCCAAATGGCATATCCCGATACTGGAACAGTCCCTGTGGCATAACAAAGGCAGTTTTCTCTTTGGCCGAGTCAGTGAGGGGAATCTGCCAATAACCTTTTGTTAAGTCAATAGTGGATATGTATCTGGCTGAACCTAGTCTCTCTATAAGTTCATCAACTCTTGGCATGGAGTAGGCATCGAATTTTGATACCTCATTTAACTTACGAAAATCATTACAATTCCGGCTAGTCCCATCGGGCTTGGGCACCAGCAGGATAGGACTAGCCCACTCACTCCGGGACTCCTCAATAACCCGAGCACCAGCATTTTCTTTACTTCCTGGGCAATGGCTTGTCTTTGAGCCTCAGGAATTCGATATGGTTTTAACCGTACTCATGTCTGAGGGTCGGTGACAATGTCATGTTTAATTAGGTGAGCATGGCCGGGTAGTTCTGAAAAAATATCTGCATTTCTCTGTACGAACTCCTTGGTTTCTTGTATTTGGGTCTTGGATAGCGTGTCTGCAATACCCACCTCTGGCGGTACTATCTGGGGGTCACTTACCTCAGATATTGGTGCCACTCGAGGACCACTATCAAGGGTAGTCCCCACTACCAAACTCTCCCTGTCCCGCCAGAACTTAGGCAACTTTATGTGGTAGATTTGTTGGGGTTTTCTCTTGTCTGGTTGGTGTACCTTATAATTCACTTCACCTATTCTTTTCAGCTCCTCATATGACCCCTGCCATTTTTGCATAAAATTTATCTTCTACAGTAGGTACCAACACTAACACCCGATCCCCGGGTTGAAAAACTCGTGTTTTAGCTGCCCGGTTGTACACCCTGCTTTGGGCATGTTGTGCGCGCTCCAAACATTCTTTGACTATTGGCATAACTGCCGCAATTCTGTCCTGCATGAGTGTTATATGTTCAACTACACTGCAGTAAGGAGTCACCTCTTGCTCCCAAATCTCCTTGGCAATATCCAACAGGCCTCTGGGACACCGCCTATAGACCAATTCAAAAGGTGAAAGGCCCGTGGAGGATTGGGATACCTCTCGTATGGCGAAGAAGAGATATGGCAGGAGAGCATCTCAATCCCTCCCGTCTTTATCCACCACCCTTTTCAACATCCCCTTTAGGGTTTTAATAAAGCGCTCGACCAGACCGTCAGTCTGAGGGTGATACACTGAGGTACGCAGGTGGGATATTTTTAAAAATTTTCATAGTTCTTTGAGTATATGAGACAAAAAGGGGGTCCCCTGATCTGTAAGTATCTCTTTCAGAATGCCTGTGCGAGAAAACATGTTAAAAGGTCCTTTGAAATTGCTTTTGCATTTCGTAACGGTACAGCCTCTGGATAACGGGTGACGTAATCCAGTACCACCAAAATGTATGGATGACCCCTGGCAGATTTAACTAATGGACCGACTATATCCATTGCTATTCTCTCAAAGGGCACCTCTATTATTGGCAAGGGTACAAGGGGGCTTCTAAAATGTGTCATAGGCGCAGTCAACTGGCATATAGGACAGGACTGACAGTACTCAGTTACATCTCCCACCAGACCCGGCCAAAAGAAACGTTGCAGAATACGGTCTTTTGTCTTTTCTCCAGCCAGGTGGCCCCCCAAGGGATGTTTATGTGCCAGGTCTAAAACCACCTGACGAAAAGATTTTGGTACCACTAGCTGTTCCACCACCACTCCTCGCATCTTGTCAATGTGGTACAGCATGCCCTGTTGCACTTCCATATGTGGAAACTCATTTTGAGCCCCTGGGTACACTGGGTTTGGTGTTGAGCGGTCCCCAAATTATCACGGGCCACCTCAAGACCTGGCATCTCTATAACATCCTCTAGCTTGTCCGCCTCGCCCGCAAACACAGCCACAGAGAGTCTACAGATTCTGGAGCTACCCCTGTAGTGTGCCCCCCATCATCTTGCTCCAGTGGCTCAGAGGCTAGTCCCAGGGTATCATTCACCAGTTTTTCTTCAACCAGGGTGTTCACACCATTTTTAACGTTCCACAAGTCCCAGAATAAGGGATAGTCTCTCCCCAGGATTACACTATGCCACATTGTCTTTACGATTACCGCCTGATGTCTTTTGGCCCCCAAAGGTGTGGCAAGAGTTACACAGGCTGTGGGGTAGTTTTTAGTATCGCCATGTATGCAACTAATGCCCACAGTTGAATCTGTTATTGCTCCAGGGTCCACCAAGCTAGCATGTACCAAGGTTACTTGACTGCCAGAGTCTAAGATGGCATTGACACTATAGCCATTGACCTCAATGCAACACACATGTTGTTCATTTCCCGTGAGGATCTCCGCAGCACAGACTGACCGTACATATAATGACAGACACCTTGCAGTGTTACAGTCCATCGGCTCTGTAGTTAATGAGCAGTTAACAGCTACGTGGCCGAGCCCACAACATCACCAACACTGTATAGGCCCTTGCCTCTGAGTTGGGGACCTCAGTCTGGGCCTGCTGACTTGCTGAGAAACCACACCGCTATCATAGTCCTTTGGGGACCTGCTACCCCTAGTTGCAACATTTTATTCTTTTGAGAAAGGAGTAGTTTTAGCAGGACTTTCAGGCGATTTCCTAGAACCCCAGCAAGGTGAAAGCATCCCCTGGAGTAGGCTTTCAGAAGCGCTGTAATGCTCGACCATGTTCACCAACTGGTCAGCGCTGGTTGGGCCACCTTGTCTGACCCACCTCTGGATCTTAGCCGGTTAGGATCGCAGGTACTTGTCTAGGACAACACATTCCACCATCTGTGCTGGCGTCAGAGTTTCTAGTTGCAGCCATTTTTTCACCAGATGGATGATGTCATGCATTTGTGAACGAGCTGGCTGATGTGCCACAAAAGTCCATAGATGTACCCTCTGTGCCCGTACATGTGTGTTTACTCCCAGCCTTGCCAGGATTTCGCCTTTTAGTTTAATATAGTCCATAGCATCAGCTCCACTTAGATCATAATATGCCTTTTGCGGATCTCCGATCAGGAATGGAGCAACTACTTCAGCCCATTTGTCCACCGGTAAGCGTTCACGTTCTGCAATACATTCAAGCATTGCCAGCTATGCTTCCACTACATCAGCAGCAGTCATTTTAAGTAATGTCTTTTGTACGGCTTTCTGCGCACTGGCAGAGCTTTGTGCACGATCCTCCGCGTCTCGTGGCTGCTAAACCAAAGACTCCTTTATTGCATTTAACTGCTCTTGGTGCATTTGGTGCTGCTGCTCCAGCGCCTTCTGGAGGTAAGTATTGGTCTGTTGTTGCTGGATATTGGCCTGTTGTTGGTTAATGTTGACCTGCACCAACTGTTTCAGCAGCTCCTCCATATTGCTGGTCTCTTGGCTCTTCAGCAGCACAGAAGCTTTCAGCCAGGACATCAACAAGAGACAATGCCCATAGAGCGGTTTATCTGCAGTCACAGTCCAATAGCCACTAATGCCCGCATTCGAGACACCATTTGTGAGATTTGTATAGCTCAGCTGGGATCTTTGCTTTGGTCCAAGCGAGTAGCTATGGAGTCACAGATGACAGCGGCAGACTGGCAGGTTCTACACAGGTATGACCACTGCTGTGTTTATTGTGTACACTTAGGGCGCTTTCACACTTGCGTTCAGCGCAATCCTCCCCTATGGAGAATAGTGTAGTCCGTTAACGCACTGCGCTATTCTCCATTGACTTATATTGCCGACGCACTGTAACACAAGTGTCTGCGTTGCATCCGCTGGACGACGCTGAGTCATTATTTTGACGCAGCGTCGGGCGGAGGGAATGCTGCATGTAGCGTTTTTTGGGTCGTTAAAATATCGCACCCTGATGGATCCCTTTAGAATCCGCCAATGTGTCTAATGATTGTCTACGGGGGCGGATTCCTCCGCAATGCACTAAGCGGCGGAATCCGCTGACGGATCCCGTCACATTCTACTGCGCATGCTCAGCATGTCCAGCAGAACGATCTAAATCGTTTAAAATCACTCCTGGTCTCTCTCCTCCCTTAATCCTACTCATCGATCACCGGTGCGGTGCTGCACAGCTGTCACACTGCTCTGGCAGCTTCTCCTGCTTTTGAAAATGCCGGCCGCTCATTATTCAATCTCGTATTCTCTGCTTCCCTTGCCCACTGGCGCCTATGATTGGTTGCAGTCAGACACGCCCCCATGCTGAGTGACAGCTGTCTCACTGCAACCAATCAACAGCCGCCAGTGGGCGAGTCTATATCGTGCAGTACAATAAATAAAATAATTGAAAAAAAACGGCGTGCGGTCCCCCCTAATTTTGATACCAGCCAAGATAAAGCCACACGTCTGAAGGCTGTTATTCTCAGGATGGGGAGCCCCCCAGCCTAAAAATATCAGACAGCAGCGACATGGAATTGCTGAATCCATTAGATGCGACAGTCCCGGGACTCTACCCGGCTCATCCCGAATTGCCCTGGTGCGATGGCAATCGGGGTAATAAGGAGTTAATGGCACTCCATAACTGCCACTAAGTCCTAGGTTAATCATGGCAGGCGTCTCCCCGAGATACCTATACAATGATTAACCTGTAAGTGAAAGTAAATAAACACATACACCCGAAAAAATACTTTATTTGGAATAAAAGACAAAAAAAACACCCTCTTTCACCACTTTATTAAAATCCCCAAATACCTTTCCATGTCCGACGTAATCCATGAGGTCCCGCGATGCATCCAGCTCTGCTACATGAAACTGACAGGAGCGGCAGTAGAACACTGCCGCTCACTGTGAGCTCCACGCAGCAACTGAAGGGAGTCGTGCTGTCAGCGGGGACGTCACAGAGATAGTGCCGGCGTGTGTGGAGATGATGGGTGAGTTAGTGCCTGCGTGTGCAGTGATGATGGGTGCGGTAGTGTCGGGGTGTGAGCTGTGATGATGGGTGCGGTAGTGCCTGCGCGTGTGCGGTGATGATGGGTGCAGCAGTGTCGGGGGGTGTGTGGTGATGATGAGTGCGGTAGTGTCAGGGTGTGAGCGGTGATGATTGGTGCGGTAGTGCCTGCATGTGTGCGGTGATGATGGGTGCAGTAGTGTCGGGGTGTGAGCTGTGATAATGGGTGCAGTAGTGTCTGGGTGTGAGCTGTGATAATGGGTGCAGTAGAGTCTGGGTGTGAGCTGTGCTGATGCGTGCAGTAGTGCCGGGGTGTGTGCGGTAATGATGGGTGCGGTAGTGCCGGGGTATGTGCTGCGATAATGGGTGCGGTAGTGTCGGGGTGTGAGCGGTGATGATGGGTGCGGTAGTGCCGGGGTGTGTGCGGTGATGATGGGTGCAGTAGTGTCGGGGTGTGAGCTGTGATGATGGGTGCAGTAGTGTCGGGGTGTGAGCTGTGATGATGGGTGCAGTAGTGTCGGGGTGTGTGCGGTGATGATGGGCGCAGTAGTGTCAGGGTGTGTGCGGTGATGATGGGTGCAGTAGTGTCGGGGTGTGAGTGGTGATGATGGGTGCAGTAGTGTCAAGGTGTGAACGGTGATGATGGGTGCAGTAGTGTCGGGGTGTGTGCGGTGAGGATGGGGGCTGTAGTGCCTGCATGTGCTGTGATGATGGATGCTGTAGTGCCTGCGTGTTCTGTGATGATGGGGGCTGTAGTGCCTGCGTGTGCTGTGATGATGGGGGCTGTAGTGCCTGCGTGTGCTGTGATGATGGGGGCTGTAATGCCTGCGTGTGCTATGATGATGGGGGCTGTATTGCCTGCGTGTGCTGTGATGATGGGGTCTGTAGTGCCTTCGTGTGCTGTGATGATTGGGGCTGTAGTGCCTGCGTGTGCAGTGATGATAGGGGCTGTATTGCCTGCATGTGCTGTGATGATGGAGGCTGTAGTGCCTGCCTGTGGTCTCTCTCTCTCGGCTAAAAAAACCAACTTAACGCAACGCGTTATTTCACAGGAATACGTTGCCTTTATTATCACACTATTTGCAAGGCATCCATCTAATGCGTCACACAACGCACTGTGACGGATGCCAAATGACGCAAGTGTGAAAGCGCCCTTATCTCTCAGTGTTACACATTCAAAAACAGGAAAATAAATGTGTCGCGGACGGGTGTCGCCTCCGCTGCGGCGACCGGGGCTGCTCGAGGGGTGCTTGGATCCGGGATCATGTCCTGGGCTCGAGTGGTGGCCGGACCCGGGGCTCGTGCAACCGCCCGTCCAC
The DNA here is from genome assembly GCF_048569485.1 of Anomaloglossus baeobatrachus. Taxonomy (NCBI): domain Eukaryota; kingdom Metazoa; phylum Chordata; class Amphibia; order Anura; family Aromobatidae; genus Anomaloglossus; species Anomaloglossus baeobatrachus. The sequence continues at coordinate 50,137 of NW_027442600.1, forward strand.
GCACACAGTGAAAAGGGGAGGTATTTACAGGTGAGATTGTCTGTGATGCCACCTGTGGATTGCGATGATGGGATGGTGGCACAGCTGCTGCCTGGTATGGGGGTGCCCGGGGCTGATGGAGCGGGGCAGCAAGGTGGAATCCCCTCCACGGGTAGGGGAGGTGTAGTCCCATGGCCCGGTTGTGGCGTAAGGAGCAGGGCTGGGACGTTGTCGGCAGTTTGGACCGGGTGACACCGGTGTACTCACGATTACGAATAATCCACACAGAGTCTGTACTGTAAACCAAGGCCGGATGCCGGTTGCCTCTGGAGGGGTGTGCTGGTCCCGCACACGGGTTAGCAATGTAGGGGCCCTTCCTCCTGCACTTGTGTCTTGTCGTGTGTGGATTAACCCGCCTGGAACGGGAGAAATCCACTCCCCTGCAGCTTTGGATGCAGAGGGAGCCATTGCCCACACACGCTGACCCGTGGGACTTCAATGGGTTCTTGGCGGACACCCTGTCCCCCGTGTTGGGCTTCCGGTCTGCTCTATATGGGCTGCTTTCTTCGGGAACAAGGCCTGATACCTTGTCCCACTAGTCAATTAACAAGGGGCTTGAAGCTTGCCTCGTCTTAGGGTCCAGGTACCCCGCCCGTGCATGGCCTCCAGACCGGATTCCCGTTGTTGGTACTGGCGGGCTACAACCCTGCCCCAGTCCACTTCAGGTCTCCCGCGACCGAATCTCCATCGCCTGTGGCCCTACAATGCTGTCTGCGACCTAGTCGGTCCTCCCGTGGTCCAAGGGCTCCAACCCTGACCACACTGCACTTCAGCTCCTGTCACCGACTCCCAACTTCACTCCACTCTACTTCAACTCCACTCCTACTGAACTAACTGGTTCCCGCCCCGTGTCACCTCAAGACCCCTAGGTGGGCGTTCCCATCCGCCTGGTCCCGCCCACTGGTGTGTCCTGGTTGTCATGGGGAGGCAACTAGCATTTGTAGCTGGTGTTCCCATGTGTGGAAAGTGTGGTGTAGATTCCCAAGGAGGAGGTGATTCCTGTACCCTTTTTGGGGGGTACAGTCATCTGTGACTACCTGGTTTTGCCAGGGCGTCACACTCCCCCTTGGTAAAACAGCCCGTCCGCGGGCTGTCCGGCACCAGTATTAATTTTTTTCAACATCTAGAAAAAAAGGTAAAACATAAATAACATTGGAACGGTAGAACCTTAGAACATTTCTTCCCTTCATGGAAGGCACATATCTTAAACGTTACTTTAACGATGTCCATCTACCCCTTTTTCCTTTGTTCCGCCACCCAAAACACCTGTACCCTCCCTTGGTGTCACCGCTTGTCGGGTGTTCTACACCATTCCGGGTTTTGGTGAGTGTCTGTGTCCGGGTCAAAGTTCCGCACCCTGTATCACCCCAAAGAGTCCCTTGGGCCGGAACCCTTTCGCCTGCAGGGTAGTCAGCGGTTTCCGTGGTGACTGGGCCTTGGCCGACTCCACCGCAGGCCCTTCCTCCAACCAACCTCTCCAGCGGGTGCCGCCTCCTGGCGGTCAGTAACAAGAAGGTAGATGGGGGGGTTATTTACTTGACCCAAGAAAGTTTTTGGGGTGATGTCGCCACTCCTGACACCATGGTCCATTTTTAACTGTTAACTGGCTGAAATAAAACTTTGTTTTCAAACAACTGTAGGAGAAAGGCAGCCGGGAACAGCTACCTTACTTCTTTTCTTCATACAAGAAACGGTGGGAGGCGAGGCAGGGGTTTCGTTGACTACCACACACTTCTTCACATCAAGGGCAAACCACCCTCGCTCTCCGCAATGCCGGGTGTAGCTTACCATGTCCCCTGCCTCCAGATTTCGGTCTGGGTGGCCGGTAGGCAGGTGAGGGACCACATCCCTCCGGGACACAAATATCTCTGCTTCTAGTCCAGGTTCATAAATGAGACCCAATCCCTTCTGGGGGTCAAAGTAGTGGAGCTGCCCATGGTATGTCGGGCCCCTGACCCAGAAGATGGCTTGACGCAGGTTGTCCTTTTCTTTATAGGTGCGGGCCAGCACCTCAGCCTTACAGTTCTCACGGGCGGCTATTTCCTGGCGTAGCTACCGTTGCTGCCGCTCCCAATACGGGGCACGGGTTCCGTGCTCTGCCTCCTGCTCGGGTGTCAGGCCCACTCGGATGCCCTCGGCGCCGGCGATGACCGGACTCTCTCTCTGCCGTGGGCCCCATCGCTCAGTGGCCTGCTCCTCCTCTCAGCAGGTGCATGCCCGCTGTTCCACAGCCGGGACAGAATATTTTGGAGCGGCCGGCACCGTGGGCCAGACAGACTTCTGGTCAGGCTCCGCCTCCGCTGCGGCCGGGCGGACTGCCAGAGCCGTCATCATCTCTGTTGCAGCCGGGCGGACTGCTGGAGCCGTCGCTATCTCTGTCGCAGACGGGCGGACTTCCGGGGATGACGTTATCGGGGCTGCGGCCTGGCTCTGGGCCAGATGGGATGTCGTCAGGGTTGCGGCCTGGCTCGGGGCCGAGATGGGTGCTGGGTCGGTGGTGCAGGCAAGGTCCGAGGTCCCCATTGCTGGGGCCTCCTTCTGACACAAGACGGGTTCCGCTGCCGGTGCTGAGGGTAGCGGGCCGATCAGGGGCTGGCCACGGACACGGGCGGCGAGGGAGGCAACGTGGCGGACGGAGGCAGGCCAGACCCCTCAGCTGAGATGTCCAGTTCCTGAGGAACATGGGGGCATGGGTCACTGCTTACTCGCTCCTCCGAGGCCATCTCCATCCCGGACAGCTGCAGCCATTAATTTCGGTGGTTCACCGCATCATGATGAAATGTGCCTGGGCCTGGATTCTTCGGCACATCCTCTCCGTCTGCGCTTCAATCCAGTCGGCGGTCCCGGGAACGGGCCTCTCCACATTCTGGTTGTTGGACCCCTGAGACATCCTGCCGCTTGCTTGTCCAGGAATGGGATTTGGCAAAGTCCTGGTGTCCCTGCCCTTTATCCTCTTGGTTTACATGCCGCTCCCCCTTGGTTTTCAACAGCAGTCTCGCGAGACCCACTGTCCTTTGCGACTTCCTGCTTTGGGAGTCACTTGGTTCCGCCCGCATTATTAGGGGGCGGGGCTTCGGCTTCGCGCCTTTTTTGGGGAAGAAGATGACACTGTTGTTGTTTTGGCGCCAAAGATGGCAGCAAGATGGCAGCAGTTCAAGATTTTGGAACGTTTCATGGATTTTGAAGCAAGGCGCACGGCATCTACCGATGGGGTAAGAATCATATTTGTGACTCCAGGTTTTGTGTTGTCGCGGACGGGTGCCGCCTCCGCTGCGGCGACCGGGGCTGCTTGAGGGGCGCTCGGATCAGGGATCATATCCTGGGCTCAAGTGGTGGCCGGACCCGTGGCTCGTGCATCCGCCCATCCTCTCACACAGTGAAAAGGGGAGGTATTTACAGGGGAAATTGTCTGTGACACCACCCGTGGATTGCGGTGATGGGATGGTGGCAACCCCGCTGCCTGGTTTGGGGTGGCCCGGGGCTGATGGAGTGGGGAAGCAAGGTGGAATCCCCTCCATGGGTAGGGGAGGTGTAGTCCCGAGGCCCGGTTGTGGCGTAAGGAGCAGGGCTGGGACGTTGTCGGCAGGTTGGACCGGGTGACAGTGCTGTAGTCACGATTATGAATAATCCACACAGAGTCTGTACTGTAAACCAAGGACGGATGCCGGTTGCCTCTGGAGGGGTGTGCTGGTCCCGCACCCAGGTTAGCAATGTAGGGGCCCTTCCTCCTGCACTTGTGTGTTGTGGTGTGTGGATTAACCCGCCTGGAACAGGAGAAATCTGCTCCCCTGCAGCTTTGGACACAGAAGAAGCCGTTGCCCGCAGACGCTGACCCGTGGGACTTCAATCGGTTCTTGGCGGACACCATGTCCCCCGAGTTGCGCTTCCGGTCTGCTCTATCTGGGCTGCTCTGTTCGGGAACAAGGCCTGGTACCTTGTCCCGCTGGTCAATTAACAAGGGGCTTGAAGTTTGCCTCGTCCTAGGGTCCAGGTACCCCGCCCGTGCACAACCTCCGGACCAGATTCCCGTCGTCGGTACCGGCGGGCTACAACCCTGCCCCAATCCACTTCAGGTCTCCCGTGACCGGATCTCCGTCGCCTGTGGCCCTAAAATGCAGTCTGCCACCTAGTCGGTCCTCCCGTGGTCCAAGGGCTCCAACCCTGACCACACTGCACTTCAGCTCCTGTTACCGAATCCCAACTTCACTCCACTCTACTTCAACTCCACTCCTACTGAACTAACTGGTTCCCGCCCCGTGTCACCTCAAGACCCCTAGGTGGGCGTTCCCATCCGCCTGGTCCCGCCCACTGGTGTGTCCTGGTTGTCATGGGGGGCGACTAGGATTTGTGGCTGGTGTTCCCATGTGTGGAAAGTGTGGTGTAGATTCCCAAGCAGGAGGCGATTCCTGTACCCTTTTTGGGGGGTACAGTCATCTGTGACTACCTGGTTTTGCCAGGGCATCACAAATGTCTAAGGCTGTCTGGCCACTAACTAACAACAGAATGCTAACTATAAAATAAACCTATGTAACAAACAAAACAGTATTCTCTTACTGTGTCGGTTCCTCAGCACAGCAAGCGGAGGTATTGAGTCTCAGCATCAGCAGCCATGAGCCTGTACTGCTCTCCTCAGCAGTCTCAGTCTACTGAATGCCTCCTGATTATTTCAGCTGATCTGCTGAGGAATCAAAACCTGGACTTAATGTGGAGAAGGGAGCAACCAGTCCCACTGCCATTCCTACTGATTACTCCAGGAAAAATCGAGCCCAAAATTACACTGAAATAAACAGCCTTCAGTGACTAACTTATTGCTGAGCCAGATCTGACTTTCCCAGCTTTTGCCAGCCTATTTGCATGGGCTGACTGCTCCACAATCAGTACATGGAGGCATATGAAATGAACTGAGGGGAAACATACCTGTTCTCTAGTACTTCTCCCCTCGGCATCTCACACTATGCTAGTGTTTACAGGGACAGTTAGACAGGGATTAGCAGTATGCACCCAGAACTGCTTGTGGTTATGGTTGCATACTGCACCTGACATGTTCCCTTTAACAGGCTTAAGGAGAATAATCTATATGTGAACGTACCCAAGGGCTCCTTCGAGGTTGAGGAGATTTGTAATTTTATCATCCACTGGATTCCGCATGAACCCTGCTAAGCGCCAGGCTGTACAGGATTGGGTCCAACACAAAAACCTGAAAGCCCTTCAAAGATTTTTGAGGTTTGCTAATTACTATAGGAGGTTTAATAAGGGTTTTTCTAAACTTGTCAAACCCCTTACTGACCTTACCCAAAAGGAAGCGGATGTTTGTAAATGCGGGCCTGTGGCTACTAGGGCATTTTCCTGCCTCAAGGAGGCATTTACCTGTGTTCTGGTTCTAGTTTAGCCTGACTTCGATAGACCATTTCTAGTGGAGATAGATGTTTCAGAAAATGCAGTACTATCCCAGGGGTCTGCGGCTCTCACTCACCTTCAGCCCTGCGCCTTCTTTTTGAGAAAATTTTCATCCATCGAGTTAAATTGTTATGTTGGTATCCGGGAATTGCTAGCCATTAAATGGGCTCTTGAAGAGTGGAGACAATTTTTGGAGGGGACTAGACACTCTTTTGTGATACTCACGGACCATAAAAATGTAATTTATTTAGAAAATGCCAAGAGGCCTAACCCAAGGCAGGCTAGATGGGCCTTATTTTTTTCACGTTCTCATTTTTTCCTGTCCTGTCCAATGGGAGGAGGTTCCCCTGTCGCACTTTTCCCCAGTGATGGTAGTTGCTATCACTAATGTGGAATGGGAGATTTTGAAGTCACAGCATTTGGCCCCCTCTGATACCCCATGGGACAGATTGTTTGAGCCTGTTAGCTTCAGACTCCGTTTTATTCAGAACTGTCACAATTCTGCATTGGCCGGTTACATGGGGGTTAAGAGTACCATGCATTTGGTTAAACAGGTGTATTGGTGGCCCGCGCTAGGCCTGGATGTTGAGGCCTTTGTTCAAGCCTGTGAGGTGTGTGCCAGGAGTAAAGTTCCATAGTCTGCCCAATGGATTTCCTTACTGATCTTCCGGCCTCTAAAGGGAATGACTGTCATCTGAGTAATTGTTGACTGCTTCTCTCGCCAGTGCCATCTTATTCCTCTGAGTCAATTACCATCAGCTCAGGACATGGTGGATCAATAATGTGATCAGGTTGCACGGTGTTCCTGTTAATATTGTGATCAAGGTTCACAGTTTATCTCCACGTTTTTGAAGGCTTTCTGTAGCCGGATTAGAACAGAATTAATCATTCTCCTGAGCATATCATCCCCATACCCTTTCAGAGTGGACTAACCAGTCATTAGAGACATGAGTTACTTCTGTTCCAATAATCAGGGGGTTTATTTACCTTTAGCGGAGTTTGCACTCAATATTAGGCATCATGAGTCTTTGTGTACCTCTTTTGCAACTTTGGTTTTGATCCCAGGTCTCCAGTGTTTTTCCGGGGGTGGGAAGTGAGTTCTGGGGTGTCTGAGACCACCAATAGCTTAAAAACTTGGAGGGGATTTGCAGACAGCTTGAGAAAGCGTCTACATCACAGAAGGATGCGGTGGATAGGCACCGGTCTCAGGAGGAGAAGCTGGTAGTTGGGAATCTGGTGTGGGTATCCACAAAAAAACCTTAAGCACAAGGTACCCTGTCCCAAGCTTGGGCCTCAATTTATTGGGCCTTTTCCCATCCTGGAGGTGGTCAATCCAGTCACCTTTAGAGTAAAGCTCCCTGCCAGTATCTGAATCCCTAATATCTTTTATAGGTCCCTTCTTAAGAAGGCTAAAAGACAGATCACACCTCACCTTCCCCCATGCCCGGTCCTTGTGAATTGTCAGGAGGAGTTTGAAGTCGAGCAGAGTGTTGATTCCAGAAAGGTACAGAATTGGGTCCAAAATGTGATCTACTGAAAGGGATATGGTCCAGAGGAGAGGTCGTGGGTTCCGAGGTGAGATATCCACGCTAATAAACTTATTGCTGACTTCCATAAAAGGTTTCCTGGCAAACTGGGTGCTGAGAGTTAGGAGGTCTCTCCTCAAGAGGGGGGTACTGTCAGGTCTGGTGGTTCTGCACCTGAGTGGGTCCGTCGTGCTCCTACGTGTACTCTGGCTCCCCGGAGCTTGCACTAGTGCAGGTTCTGACCGAGCACGTCGTACCCTGGGAGCAATGTTGTCACTCAGGGGCCCTGGGATGCTGGGTCCCCTAGTGTGAGCTGTTGCCAGTGGATACGAGATGCTGTATCCTCTGACAGTCAGATGGTTGGTGATTCCCTCCATTCCACTCTCCTCCTCTCCTGCTAATGGGCGTTGCCTCAGAGAGTCACATGAGCTCTGGGAGGCAGATTTAAATCTGCAATCTGCCTCCCTTAGTTGCTGATTAATTCAGTGGTGTGGGTTTCTCCTTTACTTGTCTTTGGCAACTGGGGAAGTCCTGGGAGCCTGTTACAGGTGGTAATGGTGATCCAGTGGCCTGGAAGCAGACGGGGGTCTCACACTGGCCAGATGATTAATGAGGCCTGCTCCCTATGCTCTGTTTGTGTAACTGGGGTCCCACTGTTTCAGTATACTGAGACCCGTTCTGCTGCTCTGAGGTAATTTATTACTTTCCCATATGGCGGGCTGCGTGGACGATTACAGGTGCCGTTCTGTCTATCCGGGCTCCAGGTCCTGACTTTACAGCTGCACCTCCGGGTGTGGGGTGGACAGAGACCTGCAGTCCTCTCGTCCTCCAGATGCGACCATCGGTACTCGAGTACTCGAGTGGCCCTGAACTCCGATATTCAAGTTTTCTAGCGATCACGTCGCGGTGAGCTGGCTGCGCTCCACTCCCCAATGTTCTTCTCCTCTTTTGCCTCTCTGTGGCCTGTGTTTTCCTGGGCCGAGCAATCTGGCTCCGCTCCCAGCTCACACACCACACTACTCGAGTTCCTCTTTCATTGAACTCTCCTCACAGACTAACTAACTCCTCCCCTAGGTCAGAGCTTAAGGGATCCTCCCTGAAACTCCAGATTAAGAGCTCCCTCTGCTGCTCTGGGAGAGAAACTGTGTTGGATGATGTTACGAACCGGCGCCGCCATAGCCGCAAGCAGCCTGCTGCGGTTCCTGTTGCGCCCAGGCGCCGGTTGCCGTTCTTGGCCGTGCCTCCAGTTGGCTGTTCCTTCCACCACGTCTAAGTGTGGAGAGGCGGCTAGTGCGCATGCGTGCGCCGATTTACCCCAGCCAGAGTTTAAGCCCGGTGTTTTGCCTAGTGAGCATGCTCAGCCTGATTGTGTTATGTCTGAGACTAAGTCCTCAGTTCAGGCTACTGAGCATGCTCCCACAATTAACCCTAACAGCCTCTTTGCACAGGTACTTGGACTTCGTGCTGTGTCTAAGTTCTGGGATGTGCCTACTGAGCATGCTCAAACTGATAGTCTGCTTTCTGAGCCTGTTGCTCAGGCTACTGGGCATGCTCAGGCACTTAGTGCATCAGAGGCTAGGTCCGGTAAGGACCTCACTGAGCATGTCCGTGAGGTGGCAGGCCCTGATAGGGCAGAGGGTGTCAGGTGTCCTGATGACGTGGCAACTCCGGACTGGCTCGCAGAGGCCCGCCCCTATGACCTGGCACCTCAGTATTGGTCGTCAGACGATGACTGTTGAAGTGTTTGGGGCGTGGCTGCCATGAGGTAATCAATGACGTGGCGGTTCCGGATAGGTCGCATGTGACGTCACTGATGACACGGCACTCTGCTATTAGACCTTGGTGGTTCCACCCTGGGTTTGGGGTGGACCCAGGTTATAAAAGGGGCTGGAGACAACATGGAGGTGCGCAGTCTTCACTTTTGCTCAGTCAGAGCACAACTCCATGTTAGAGCCTCATTGCGGCATAAGCCTATGTTGGGAAGCGGTAGGTAGGGTTAGGCGAACGGTGCCTGTCACGCCAAGATTCGTGGCTCGGCACATCAGGGTCAGGCGCCGTGCTTCCCTCCTGCCGTTCCAGTCTTGCTATAGCAGCCCAGTGGCATTAACTGGGTTGCGGCTGCTGTGCTTCCTGTCCGATTGTGCCCCCTACGCACACGGACAACGCACCTGCTGCGCCACCTGTCCGATTGTGTCTCCTATGCACACGGACAACGCACCTGCTGCGCCACCTGTCCGATTGTGCCCCCTACGCACACGGACAACGCACCTGCTGCGCCACCTGTCCGGTTGTGTCCCCTACGCGCACGGACAGAGTACCCCAGGACCCATGTGGAGTTAACAGTGTGTTCCTTATCCTCCTCGGCTTCCCGGTCAACGCTACTGGTAAACCCATCTGGCCTGACGTGTCCTACACACATGTGGCCAGTCGAGAGAGAGGTGGCCAGAAACGCTAATCGGAGGACCGCTCGGCCTGACGTGTCCTACACACGTGGCCGACAGGGCGCTTTCGTGGCGGTCTTCCGGTCAATGCTACCTGGTTACCACCCGGCCTGACGTGTTTCCTGCACACGTGGTTGGTGTAGCGCTAGGTGCACCAAAACGCTAATCGGGTTGTCGTCCGGTCTGACGTGTCCCAACACACGTGACCGGTTCCCAGAGTTCCTGGGTTATCTCAGAGCCATCCAGCTCTATAGTCTCCGCCTATCCCTCAGGTGCCAGCAGCTCCTTTGTCATCTGGAGCACGGTGGGCCCCGACTGGCGATTAGGATATATACCCCCTAGTCCTAATCTGCCGGTCCCCCCGTAACAGATGATGGTACTTACTGGCTAATGGATTTCCTCAACTATCTCCAGGCTCAGCATTAAACCTTTTGAGGAGGGCAACACTGCTGTGGCAACCAGACTGCTGGGGCACCACACATGCGTACTTGTCGTGTGCGCGCCTCCCGACTAGCCCCACTAATTTCCTCCCGGTAGCTATTAACCCTGATGTACCATCAACTCATGCAGATCCCTCACCCCTCACTCCCTCTCAGCTCCTCACTCCCTCCCAGCTTCTGGCCGTGGCTGCCGCACACCGACACTGTTCCTCCGGCAGTGTGGAGCCGTGGCCGGTATTAGTTAACCCCTGCGTCCCCAAACCGCTAGTTAAACAGCCACCACCGTCACTAAGAATAACAGGGGGACACCATGACACTATGAACCAGGGGTCTGCAGGCATGGTGCCCCCTCAGTTTCTCCAGCAGGATGCACCCCTGGGTGCTGGGGCAGTAATAAGCCCTTCTGGCCCCTTTGCTCAGTTGCAGCTCCTCACCTGCCATCTTTGGTGCAGGGGGCTGCAAATGTGTACCCCATGGGCATCATCGCCGTCGTTCCTGACCTCCTCAGAGGGAGACGTTTGTTGATCCTCTCCAGGAGCCTGCTGTCGCTCCCCTTCCGGATGCTGGTGAGTACCAATACTTGGGGGCGTGAGGGGGGTAGTGCGGGCATGGCAGCGACTATTCAGACACTGTTAGCTAATTTACAGGCAGGGGATATAGTAATTAACCCTTCTTTAGCTGGTTAACCTCCTACACAGTCTGACCTCCCGCCTCGTGCTGACATTCACAGAGATGCTTTCTAGTGCGGTATTGCCCCTTTGGGATCCCATTTGGATGCTGAGACTGTCCAAAAAATATGGGCGAATGATTATGTTGATGTATGGTCTTTAGTTTCAACCAATTAACGTACAGTTAGTTGACAAGGAACGGAGCTCATCTGATCGTCCTTTCGAGAGGAGGCCAAAAGTGGCTAAGCCCATTAACAACTGGCTTCAGGCATTTTTTGTTATGGGATGTGTCATGGGACAGAAGCACCCTGAGCGCTGTTCTGAGATGTTTATATATCTCGACACCATTTATAATTCCTACAAGTCACATGGGGGATCAGCTTGGTGGCGTTACGACGAGGATTTTCATCATCGTTTGGCCCTTCAACCCCAGTTGGGTTGGGAATTTAAAGCCACGGACACTTGGCACTTGGCTGCGTTTAATGCTGGCCCAGAACACTTATGACCCCTTTCACCTTAGCATCTCTGCCGTCCCCTATCATAGACCTGGCACGTGTTGGTTATTTAACGAAGGCCACTGCCGCTTCTTTGGCCTATGTAAATTCAGGCATAAGTGCTCCGCTTGTGGCGGAGCACATGCAGCAACCCAGTGCCTTAGTTCGTCCACAACATTGCCAGAGAAACTATCAAACACGCTGGATAAGGACGCCAGTGGGTGTTCTCGCGATGGGACCGTGGCTCGAACGGTACCCCAATAAAGAGGCTGTTGCTCAGCTGCGCTTTGGCTTTACTTTTGGTTACCCTTCTTGGGTATTGAAATTGATTCCAAAGCAATGGTTTTTTCACCTCCCACCTGAAAAAGCTTGCTTTCATTTCCCAGGGGTTTTTGGATCTGTCCATAGCGTTACATGGTGGCAATTGATTGTGCATGTAATTTTGTTTGCCCACTTTTGAATCGGTTCTTTTTGCGTTTTCCTTTGGCTTGGCCTTTTTTGACGCTTTGCGAATCGGTGAGAAGTTGTTTTTGCAAAGCACAGTTCCGGTGGTCTTCGGGCGGTTTGCGTGTTTGGGTTTGTAAGACCAGGAACGGATCCGTCTGGCAGGTATTGCTTTGGTTAACTATATGCGGTGCTCAGCTCCGGTGTTTCCTTCTACCTCTAGAGGATAGTCCCTAGCTGTGAAAAGTTCCAGTTCTTGTTCCTTTTTTCGTAAGTGTCTTTGGTTTTCTTGGCCTAACCCTTTCGAGTTTGGTACACATTCTTTTAGGATGGGTGCTGCTACCGAGGCTGCACGGGCTGGTTTGCCAACCCTGATTTTCAACACATCGGTAGTTGGCGTTCCTCTTGTTTTGTGCGTTATGGTAGACTTCATTTATTGCTTCACTAATTTTGTCCTTTCTTCATAGATGGTGCGGTATCGCCCAAGCTTTTCGTATTCGGTGATGAGCTCTGTTCCTGTCCCATGAGGTCCGACATGGTAAAACTCCATCAGGCACAGGCAGCTATTTTATTAGGCCTTCAAGAAGGCATTGAGCAGGCCTTCTTTTTTATGGGTGGGGGTCGGAGCGCAGTCTAGCAACTTTTGCTCCTCCGTGGCGGTCAGTGGTTGAAAATGGTGGATGTTAAGCAAAGGCTGATTGCACCGGGAGTCCGGGCTGGCATTACGCCTCGATTGAAATATTTGTATATTCGGTTGCATAATTACAACGGTTAATTTTAAGCTGTGACTGACCCAACAAAAGATGAGTTTGTATAAATATTTGGTTATCTCTCCAATAAAGTTGATTTGGTTTACTACAATTGTGTGTTTTATTTGGGCATGGAAGATTGGTGCAGTGGTGGGGTCTCAGCAGTCTGCAGGGCAGGTCAGTGGGGCTGCACTGAATGTACCCTGACTTCTGAGCCCGGTATGTAAGGGGTTAAAATCCGTCTCCCATGCCCGAACCCTGCCCCCTTTAAGGTGTCCAATCTCACTGTTTTCCTTAGTATTGGTTCCCCTATATAATTCCCCTTACTTCCTGGATTCGGCCTCTCCTCACCCTGAGACCTGGACGCTGCTGTGCTGCTGGCCACCCTGGACACAGTGTGCTGCTGTCCCACCCTTCCTCCCCTTTATTGTATGTTATATTGTTTTAAGTCACAGCGGTCAGTGGTTGAAAATGGTGGATGTTAAGTGAAGGCTGATTGCACCAGGAGTGGCATTACGCCTCGTTTGAAATGGTATATTCGGTTGCATAATTATAATGGTTAATTTTAAGCTGTGACCGACCCCAACCCAACAAAAGATGAGAGTTTGTATAAATATTTGGTTATCTCTCCAATAAAGTTGATTTGGTTTACTTTTTGGACATACAGATCAATACTACAAGTGATTTTTTTTTATCTATTTCTCTTTTTCACGCACACGCTCCTTCATGCCACCTTGTCACACCCCAAGTCAACTATTCCCATCGGGCAATTCCTGAGAAGCAAAAGGATTTGCTCAGATGAAAAAATGTTAAATGCACAATCACAGGAACTTAGCGACAAATATATCCAGATTTTCATTGTATTGTGCATTTTATGCTAACTCCATATAACTCATACCATTCACAAAAACAGGACTAGGAGTATGCCATGGTTTGCCTCCCTGTCCACATGGCTAGGGGGCCGAGCCTTCTCTCGGGCCTCACTTCCGGACCCTGGGTGCCTTAAAAGCTGACATTTCCAGTGAACCAGTGCCGGCTATAAGCTTAGCACTGCTTTGCCTGTGATTGCTGGTCCTGTGAGTGATATCCTGATCTATCTGTTCCTGTGCCCCCGTGCCCTTGTCTGTGTTCCATCCCCTGGTCGTCCCTCCTGTCCTCTGTCCCCTCTCCTATTTCCCCACTCAGTTGCTTCCTCCGGTACTGACCTTGGCCTGACTTTGACTCCGCTTCTGCTTTTTCCCGTACGGTGATCGACCCAGCCTACCTGACTATTCCTCGCATGCCCTGCAGCTCTGTTTCTCAGCTGTGCTGTGAGGCAGTGTATGAGAACGCTGTGTATTTACTTCCTGGTTCTCGTTGCTCTGTGTAGTGTCTTCTGCTGCAGAGCTCTGGCTCCCCCTGGTGGCAGCATGACAGTATAGCCGGCCTCAATAGACTTTATCTCCCATAGGAGAAAGAGAAAAAAAAAAGACATTTATTTCTTGGTAGTGGGATCCAACTTTGCAGGCTAAAAGACTGTAATGGATCCACTCAGTACTTTGTGCGAGCAAGTAGCCAACCTTACGCAGCTGGTGTAGGATTTGGCTGCAGAGCATCGCACCCTGGTACCTTCACACAATATGCTGCAGAGTGAGGTCTCCGCTTCTGCGAGGACCACCTCAGTGGCAGCTGTGACGACATGGACTCTCATGGGTTAAAGTTTCTTAAAATTCAGCCAGACAGCATGATAGATTGTTTATAGACGGGGGAGAAGTCCCTCATTGTTTTTACAAGACTCTTGTTGACTCAATGTAATTGTGTTGGCCACTGAAAGCCAGACGTATTGTTCTCCAGACTTTTCCAGTAACCATTGTATTGTAGTTGTGTATTGCTAATGTGATTACCTTAGTAGCCATTGTTGAGTCTGTGACTTGCAGACTCCATGTAGATATCTTCAGTCTTTCTGTAGACATCATTTGGATGAACATTGTCCATGCAGCTTGAGATTCATCCAATGGGAGAGGCACTCTTGTCCAACCAATCGATGAGGACGCAGTGTATCTAAGTGGAAGGCTGTGGCTATACAAAGGGACTTCTTTAAGCCACCAGGTTGATGGATGCTGATCGATCCAGTCTAAGCTCTTCGGAGCTGACTAGAGGATCAGGAAATCTTATGGCTTCAATCTAGGGACTCCGGTTCCGGTTGGAGACCATATCCACAGCCTAGGGATTTCGACTCCGGCTGCCAGGATTGTATCATCATACCAGGACTACCTAAGGAGGACACTCAGGTTGGGACAGTTCAGTCACCTGTTACAGACTTTTCAGACCTCAGACAGCTTCCTAAATCTGGCATTATTCCTTTCTCGGTGGGTGCCCGCCAAAAGCGGGGTGCTGCTGGATTGGAGTAAGCGGCCCTGGAACCTCTGAGGCAAGGACATTCTAAATCCTTGGTGAGCCAGCGGAAGGGTGAGACTCTGTTGCCTGTTACTTTTGTGTTTTGCTGGTTATGTGTTATGTGCCGTTAATTGTTTAGGGATCCAATAAAGTCTAATTATTGTGGTTCCCCCACCCTGTGTTGTCTGAGTAGTGTTACGCCCACGGTTAAGGAGGCCGGCGTTCAGTTGGGATGAGCCCTGAGCCACGCTGTCTTTCTAAAGGCGGCGGGTTTTAGTGGACGAGAGCACCCACTGAGCCCCGTGTCTCCACAGCAGCTACCTCACAAACCGTAGGACAGCATAGTCCCACTGATGTCCAACTGACCTCCCCCGAACCCACGGTAATGCTTCCCGATAAATTCTTGGGGGAGAAAAACCTATTTTGGACATTTAGGGAGAGTTGCAGGCTCCTTTTCACTCTCCAGCCTCGGTCCTCGGGGAATGAGACCCAGCTGGTGGGGATCATCATGTCATTGCTTAGAGGGGTTCCCCAGACCTGGACATTTTCACTACCCCCTTCGGCCCCGGAACGGCATTCGGTTGACCTCTTCTTTGACTCCCTCGGGGTGATATATGATGAACCAGACCGTGTATGGGTGGCTGAGGACAGGATCATGTGTCTCACTCAGGGAAACCACATTGCTGAGCTATATTGTTCTGAGTTTCGGCAGTGGTCCACTGAGGTACGGTGGAATGATTCTGCACTTAGGTGCCAATTCCGGAGAGGTCTTTCAGACTCACTGAAAGATGCCTTGGCTCTGCACCATCCTCTCAGCACCTTGGATGATGCGATGACGGAGGCCGTTCGTATGGACCGCAGATTACGGGAAAGAAGGGGCACCATGCGTGAGATTCCGCCCCCTCTACCTAGGGCACTTTCTTTGTTGCCGGCTACGGAACACATGGAAGTTGGAGCCATCAGTCTGGATGAGAAGGAGAGGAGAAGATGCCATGATCTCAAGCTGTGCTTCTATTGTGGACACCATGGACACTGGAGGAAACACTGCCCGGCTTGCCCCTTTGCTAAACAGTCGTCGGGAAATTTCTAAGTCTGGGTAACGGTCGAGGAAGTTGCCCAGACTATCAGATACCTTTCCTCTCCTCCAATAAGATACTTCTGAATGTTGACCTCTGGGTCAAGGAGTCGGTCTGGTCTGCTACTGCCTTTGTTGACTGTGGGTCCGCTATGAACTTCATTGACTCTGAGTTGGTCCAAAGATTAGAGTTAGGGACAGTGAGGTTAGAAGGACCCATTCAACTCCTGGCAATTGATAAAACACTGCTGCCTCAAAACCTCATTCGGTTTGCTACAGAAAAATTTACTCTGGTGATCGGGTCTCAGCATTCTGAAACTATTTCTTGTTTTGTAATGGCCAATCTCCCTGCTGGATTAGTGTTGGGGTATCCATGGTTAATGTTACATAATCCCGTTATTGATTGGGAGTGTCGTACCATAGTCAAATGGAGTCCTGCTTGTCATAAAAGGTGTTTACAATCTGTGAGAATAAGAAAAGGTTTCTTCAGCTCACCTGCTGCCCGGACTGTTCAGCCTTGCGGGTGCCCGGGATCCTTCGGTCTAACCCGACCGGTAACAAGGAACGTAGAAGGCAAAGAGAGAGAAGGCGATCCGGCACAAATTCTCCTTGAGTTAAAATATTCAAGTCTTTATTTGGACATGGTTAAAAAAATATATACACATCGTGAAGACCAAAAAAAGAATCCATTCAGATGGTGCAAATTTAGATCATGAAGGCTTTACGCGTTTCGGACTAATAACATAAAAACAAAACAAGTCCTTAATCATAAGTGCTTCATGAAGCCAGAGGAGCTACTAAAATAGCCAAAGCATTAAGGTGAGGAGGAGGGAGGGGTGAGGGTATGCTAATTGCTCTGAAAGAAACACAGGAGAGAGGAAAAGAGGGAAGACAGGTGAGGATTTGGATGCTTATTATGTCCTCCCATATTATAAAGCTACCATTAAAGCTCGGTAAATGGGGATTAAAAATTAACCGTGGTTTGCAAGGGATGATGTAAATATAAATATAAATATAAGGCTCTGAAGTTAATTAAAGTATCACCCTTTCACCTTTCCACATAGCTATATTAGACTCAAAGGATTAATATTTGCGGCTATAGAATAGATCTCAGGGAATAAAGGATGTATATATGCAAGCACATATATTTATCATGACTGGGTAGTATACCATATTCTGAATGTCACAACCCGTCTCCGGTGCTCATGGAAAGTAAAAAGGCAAAAAAGCTCGAGCAATGACATTCTTGCTAGATAAGTAAATGAATATGAATAAAAATAAAAATAAATGTGTGTAATACAATCTAATTGCGTTGTTATTCCGTTGTTATTCTTTTGGCCATAAAATTATATATATTAAGGAGTTTTACTGTTTCTCCTTTCGCTTTCTTGTGAAGACCTTTTTGGGAACCGTTACCCAGTCTATCTATCTAAGACTGCTTTTAGAGCTACTACCAGGATTACCATCATTTACCCACTACTCCTAGTATGGATACCTTGGGTTTTTTGGATTGTGAGGAACGGAGGAAGAGGTTGGAGGATGTTTTTTCCGGCCAAAAAAATCCCAATAACACACAGACTAGCCATCAACAGGGAGAGCCAACCTATACCTTCTGGGATCTGGAGAAACTCTCCATTCAGCGTTTAAAAACCTGGTGGGATTCTATGACCCTGCATAAATATACGGAAAAACAAATGATCCCGAGGGGATTACGGCTTAAAAAATCCCCTACATTTTCCTTTTCTGAGGAATTTAAAGAGAGCTGGAATTCTATCCTCTCATCCTGCTCGTTGAAGCTTATGGATCTGATTATCCTAGAGGAAAAGAAACGCATTCAAAATCTGGATGACCAAATTAAAAAAGTTCACACTTATTTGGTGGAGACATATGATCCCACGGATTTCGACAGACTTAATATACGACTCAGGAGTACTGTTGATAAAGTAGAATCCGATATAATGGACTTAAAACAAAATAAGTACAGGAGAGACACCAAGGACTACGAGTCCAACCAGGTTTACACGTGGCATCTTAACACCAAGTCCAAATCCATTTTAAAAAAACAAAATCAAGGACAACGCAATGGAAGGACAGTTTATTTTTCCTCTACAGAAAATGATTCTGCCAACGACAGCACCAGCTCATATGAATCCAACAGGGGTACCCAACCCCCACATGCGTCAAAAAACTTTCCAGCAAGAGACGCAACCCACGGAGAGGGGGCAGGAAGCACAGACGGAGGAGGGAGGAGATATTACCTCAGGTCCAGAAAACACCGTTATTGGAGAAATTGAATCATCAAGACTCCCCAGAAATCACAGTGGTGAATTTATCTGCCTCTATCTTGGACTCAGTTCAGATTGGGATCCTTCAAAAAGGACTTAATTTTGCCCCCAGTAACAGAGCTGATTTATTCCAAACTATAACTGACATAAATAAATTTATAAGGAACCTTACAATAAAACGACATTTTTTTGATAAAGAAAGTGAAACAAGTGACGATCCACCAAAATCGCCAACCACTATTTCCACGAATATACCTTTACACCTGAGCCTTAGGGAACAAATTGCGGTGACACATTTACAAGAACTGGGTAACACATGTGCTAGAACACCGAATCCCCTGAATTTTGCAACTAAGAACCCTGATTTTTACCCCATCGCTTCAAGGACCCCTATTATGGACACTTTTCAAGATCTTATGGAGTCCGAAGTTAGAGACATACTGACCAAAACGCCCCATATTCATGAGAACCTTACATCTAAGGAAAAAAGAGCTCTGGGTGTTCTAAAGAATAACGATCATATTGTCATCCGCAGGGCTGACAAAGGTGGCGCCGTCGTTGTACTGGACAGTGCCTTATATGTAAGAGAGATTAATAACATCTTGTGTAATGAATCCACATATAAGAAACTAACATGCGACCCTACATCGGATATTTCATCCAAATTGCAAACTCTCTTACAACGAGGCTTTGAATGGGGTATCCTTACCAAAAAGGTTCAAGAATACCTATATGTTGATTCCCCCATATGCCCCATATTTCAGGGCCTCCCTAAGGTACATAAGGATTTGTTTCCTCCACCACTTAGACCTATAGTGGCCAGTACCAAGTCCCCATTAAGCAACCTAAGTGATTGGATAGACCACCAGATTCAACCCTTAGCTAAACGTTCAGTGGGCTATATTAGGGACACCAAGAGCCTTTTGCAAAATTTGGAAAAAATTCCATGGACTGAGGATTCCTATTGGATAATGAGTGACGTGGAGTCACTATATCCTAGTATCCCACATAGAGAGGCTATCCAAGCCCTCTACTACCACCTTGAAAAGTATAGCCCTTTTGAAGACACACATAAGGAATTCATTCTTATGGCTACGGGTTTCCTGTTGACTCATAATTTTTTTGAATTTAACGGTGACTATTTTCTTCCCCTGTGGCCACTGGGTTCTTTTTTGTAAAGATGAAGGACGGAGGATTAAGGCCATATCTCGATTTCCGAGAATTGAACAAAATTACTGTGAAAAAAACGTATCCACCTCCACTCATCCCTAATGTCTACAACCAACTCTCTGAAACCCGGTGGTTTACCAAACTAGACCTCAGGGGGGCCTATAATCTTATCCGTATTAGAGAAGGGGATGAGTGGAAAACGGCCTTTCTGACGTCAGAGGGGTTATTTGAGAATTTGGTGATGCCTTTTGGTCTAACAAATGCTCCTGCGGTGTTTCAAAATTTCATCAATGATATCTTCTTTGATTTTCTTGGTCGTTTTGTGGTCATCTATCTCGATGACATTTTGATTTATTCTGCCGATAGGGATACGCATATTACGCATGTTCGCTCAGTATTACAGAGATTACGTGATAACCATCTGTTTGCCAAGCTTGAAAAATGTGTTTTCTCTGTTCAGGAAATAGCCTTTTTTGTTTTTACTCCTTTCTCGTGATGGGTTTAAAATGGACCCAGGAAAGGTGCAGGCTATCGTGGATTGGGTGCAACCCAGGGATATCAAGGCGCTACAACGCTTTTTGGGTTTCGCAAATTATTATCGAAGGTTCATTAAGGGGTTTTCTCAAATTGCCAAGCCATTGACTGACCTTACACGGAAAGGGGCAGATCTGCAGAACTGGTCACAAACGGCTGTCCAGGCTTTTCTTGAGTTAAAGGACCGGTTCATGTCCGCCCCGGTCCTGGTACAGCCTGACCTCGAGGCGCCGTTTATTGTGGAGGTGGACGCCTCAGAGGTGGGGGTGGGAACTGTTCTCTCTCAGGGCCCTGCTACTCTGACTAATCTGCGACCATGTGCATTCTTCTCCAAGAAAGTCACTCCGGCTGAGAGGCATTATGATGTGGGTAACCGTGAATTATTGGCGGTAAAGTTGGCATTTGAAGAATGGAGGCATTTTTTGGAGGGTGCTGTTCACCGTATTACTGTCATCACTGATCATAAAAACCTTGCGTATATTGAGTCCGCCAAGAGATTGACGCCTCGACAAGCGAGGTGGGCTCTTTTTTTTTTCTAGATTACATTTTTGTATTACTTTTCAGCCGGGGTCTAAAAACGTGAGGGCAGATGCACTGTCCCGTAGTTTGGACCTGGTGTCACCTCCCGAGCATCCTTCCTCCATTCTTCCGCGAGGGGTGGTGGTCGCTACCTTGTCATCCAAGTTAGAGGCTGAGGTCAGGGAGGCTCAGCTCCATCTTCCGCTCCAGACACTAAACTGTTTGTCCCTTTGCACCTCCGGATACGAGTACTTCAAGATTTCCATGAGTTCGTACTTAGCGGCCATCCTGGAATTACAGCCACTCGCAAGGCTGTTGCTCGACTGTTTTGGTGGCCATCTCTTCACTCAGATGTTGCTGGGTTTGTGTCTGCCTGTGCTACATGTGCCCGTGCTAAGGTATGTCGTAACCGGCTGGCCGGGGAACTGGTTCTATTACCTGTTCCTGAAAGACCATGGACCCACTTGTCCATGGATTTCATTACGGACCTCCCTGTCTCAAATGGTATGACTGTGATGTGGGTGGTGGTGGATCGTTTTAGTAAACAGGCACATTTTGTTCCCCTCTCCGGTCTACCTAATGCTGCGGCCCTTGCCAACCACTTTATTGACCAGGTGGTTCAGTTCCATGGGTTGCCCCTGAATGTTGTGTCTGACAGGGGGGTACAATTCATTTCTCGGTTTTGGAGGGCCTTGTGCAGGCGGTTGGGAATTGAGTTGTCCTTCTCGTCCGCCTATCATCCCGAGTCCAATGGGCAGATGGAGAGGACGAATCAGACCCTTGAGCAAATCCTGCAGTGCTTGGTTTCTGCTCAGCAGGAGGATTGGTGTACGTTTTTGCCCCTTGCGGAGTTTGCATTCAATAGCAGAGTCCATCAGTCTACGGGGACTTCTCCCTTCTTCTGTAATTACGGGTTTCACCCTCACTTCGGGACCTTCTCTAGAATGGATTCAGGGTGTCCAGGGGCCGAGTCAGTCGTTCAGCATCTGGGGGAGGTGTGGAAGGAGGTACGACGGTGTATCGAGACGCTCAACAGTCCCAGAAACGCCAAGCGGACAAATGCCGTTCTCTGGGACCCCCCTTTCAAGTGGGGGACAAAGTGTGGCTGTCCACTCGGAATATTAGGCTTAGGGTTCCGTCTGCTAAGTTGGGTCCTAAGTTTATAGGACCCTATGAGATCATTGAAGTGATCAACCCGGTGGTCTTTCGGTTACAACTGCCCCAGACCTTGCGTATTCCTAACGTATTTCATACCTCCTTGCTTAATCCATTTGTTCTATCTGTGGTGGATTCTCAGACGCCCCCGGCTCCAATATTTGTGGACGGTGAGGAGGAGTACGAGATCCAGCATATTATCGATTCTCGTTGGGTTCCTAGTTCCCTCCAGTATCTGATCCATTGGAAGGGTTACGGTCCGGATGACAGGACCTGGGTGCCGGCTCGATCCGTGCGGGCCGATCGGTTGATTGCGGCTTTCCACCGGAAATATCCTGGGGGTCCGGTGCCCCCCCCTTGAGGAGGGGGTACTGTCATGGTTCGCCTCCCCGTCCACATGGCTAGGGGGTGGAGCCTTCTCTCGGGCCTCACTTCCGGACCTTGGATGCCTTAAAAGCTGACATTTCCAGTGAACCAGTGCCGGCTATAAGCTTAGCACTGCTTTGCCTGTGATTGCTGGTCCTGTGAGTGATATCCTGATTAGAGATGAGCGAACCGGTCGCGGTTCGGCTCGAGCTTGGTTCGCCGAACGGAGGTCTCGTTCGAGTTCGGTTCGGCGAACTGGTTCGGTGAACCGCTCGAACCCCATAGGAAACAATGGGAGGCAATCACAAACACATAAAAACACGTTATAAATGTACACATACAGTTAATAAACATTGCCATATCACTTACCGGTCCCCGGGATGCGTCCTGCACTCTGTCTCCTGCCGCTATTCCTCCCGATAATCGCTGCGTCTTCCCGGTAACCAGCAGTGATGACAGGACCTACGTGATGTTGTCAAAATAGCATGTGACCAGTCACGTGTCTGTTATCTCATTGGCTACAGACTGGTCACATGGCTAGACGTCATGGCCTGTCCTAGGTCCTGTCAGTGCATCTCTCCAGTACGCGGTGATTGTTTGTGTATCTCCGTGTACTGGTGAGATGCTCTGGCACACGGTCGGTTTCCCGGTCTGCTTCTCTGTTCCCTTATTCACCGGCTGCCACAGCCGGTTAATAACGGAGATCACCGTTGCTATAGCAACTCGCCTGTCAATGGTGACATCACCGCTATTCAGCACGGAGCCTCTGATCACTCAGGCTGCACGGGAAGCAGCGTCCTTTCTCACATGCACCGCTGCTGATGTAGCAGAGCTGAATGTGTTGAAGGAGAAAGAAGACAGAAGACCATGGATCGTGGAGGGATAAAAGGGAGTAATACACATGGAGTCTGTAATGTGTCTGTGTATTTATTTCTATTAAAGTATTTTAACTGTGCGTGGTGTCTTTTTTTTAACCCTTTATTATAGATTCTTAATGGCCGGGTCAAACTTGCCTGATATTAAGAATCTCTGGCTTAATACTAGCTAGTAATACAAAGCCAGTATTAACTCATGATGATTACTCAGCAAGCCACCCGGCTTCAGGGCTGCTGGAAGAGTTGGCTACAGCGCCAGATAATGGCGCTTCTATGAAAGCGCCATTTTCTGGGGCGGCTGCGGATTGCAATTCGCAGCAGAGGCGCCCAGAAACCTCGGGCTAACCTGTGCTGCGGATTCCAATCCCCAGCTGCCTAGTTGTACCTGGCTGGACACAAAAATGGGGAGAAGCCCATGTCATTTGTTTTTTAATTATTTCATGAAATTCATGAAATAATTAAAAAAAGGGTTTCCCTATATTTTAAATTCCCAGCCGGGTACAAATAGGCAGCTGGGGGTTGGGGGCAGCCGTACCTGCCTGCTGTACCTGGCTAGCATACAAAAAGATGGAGAAGCTCACGTCATTTTTTTTTTTTTTAGTTTTTTGGCAAAAAAAGTAAAAAAATGCTTTTCTGGATTTTCCATTGCCAGTGAAGGTAACACCAAGCAGTGGGGGTTGGCAGCCAGTAGCTGCTTGGATTACCCATAGCTAGCAATACAAAAAATGCAGCGGGAGCCCATATTTTTTTTTTTTAATTATTTATTTAAATAACTAAAAAAAAAAGTGCTTCCGTGTATTTTGATTGCCTGACATGACAGAACTGTAAAAATAAATCATTAAAAAAATGACGTAGCGCTCCGCGGTATTTTTGATTCTCAGCGCAGATAAAGCAGACAGCTACAGGTTGCCAGCCCATCTGCCTGGCGTTACCTTGGCTGGCAATCAAAATACAGGGAAGCCCATTAAAAAAATAGTTTAAAAAAAATGACGTGGGGTCCCCCCATTTTTGTTTGTTTTAATGTTTTGTTTATTGAAGCAAAAGAAAATAAAAATACACAATCATCAGAAATCACAGTCTTGACTAATACAATTACATTTGCATCCGACGCTTCCCATTTTAACTCTATGACTCAGATTACTTATGTGTTGTCTGAGCTTTCCAAATAATAAACTTAACCATCGGGTAGTGGGAAAGCCCGAATTAAATTAGTTGCCTGGTTTCTGTATTAATATGCAACAATTTTTAACAACAAGTATCATAGAAACTAGAAGTAGGGGGGGAGCTAGAATCCAGGAGAGCGAATTTTTATCGCATGAAATTCAGTTACGGGATTAGAGTTAGAGGGTTCAAGAGACGAAAGGAAAGGGGAAAGAGATAGAAAGGAGAGAAGAAAGGAGAGGATTTTGGTCTTAGATCCATTCAATCTGTGGCAAGGATGGTTAGACAGCTGTCATTCATCTCATTGGTGGGGGGAAGGGTGACTTACAATCCCCTATGCTGCCGTCTGCGAAGTCACTATTGAAAATTGAGGTTTAGACTTATAGGCCTGCCAAGCCTTCCAGACTTGAAGGAAAGAGAGCATATTTTGACGTGAAAGGGCTGAGAATTCTTCAACGTGATATAATTGATCGATCTTCAGCAAGAGCTGCGTGAGAGTGGGAATTTTCGTTGTGCGCCACAATTGGGCTATGAGAAGTTTACAGGCTGAGCCTACAAATGACGCCAGTTTTGAAGAAGCTTTATCTTTAGGCCAGATTGGGAAGTTCAGAAGCATTTGTCCAGGTTCCAGAACCCCCTGTTTGCCTGTGAGGTCAAATATTAACTGTGATGCCATCCGCCAGAAGGTCTGGATAATCGGACAAGTCCACCACACATGTAAATATGTTCCCTTGTCCCTCCCGCATCGCCAGCATTGATCTGAGTTGGAAGAGCTCCATGTACTAGACGAGGTGGGGACAATGTACCATCTCGCAATCACTTTAAATGAATTCTCTTGAACTCTCACACAACATGACGGACCATGTGAGGCATTGTAAATTTGGCTCGTTTGTAAATCGGTAAATGTAGTACTCAGGTCCCTTTCCCATCTTAGTATATATGCTCTCTTTACCACCAGTTTTTTTGTAAGCAGGGTATGGTACAGGTTAGAAAGAATTTTCCTGGGAGCCCGGGCTTGCATGCAAAAAGATTCAAATGCAGTTAAAGGTCTGTCGAGATGAGTATGAGGTAATAATGGATGAATCACATGTTTTAACTTTGTATGATGAAGAAATGTGAGCTTAGAGAGGCCTAGGTTCATACCCATCTCCTGTTCAGATATCAAAGAGCCGTCCACCAAAAGATCAGCTAACAGAACATTCACATTGGTCAGAAATGTGGATTTCGTGGACGCGGCTTGGTTTACATCGGCATCTAATATGTCGGAAACTTGGGTTAAAGGGGAGAGAGGCGGGGCCAATATCTCTCTGTTTTCCTTCCATTTGTGCAAGAGAGTTCTCGTAAGCTCATTTGTGAAGGATCTTTTATCCCTCTGGTTTGCAGGGGAAAGTAGCATAGCTCGTAGAGGGGTGGGGGCTAGGTATTCTTCTATAGATATCCACAATTTAGTCGGTGGGCGTCTGATCCAGTCTACCGTTCTGGAAAGGACGGCGGCTTGGTAATATAACGAAATATTGGGTAATCCCATGCCCCCCCTGTCCCTTGGGAGGTTCAATGTTTGAAAGTTGATTCTCGGTTTATGTTTGTTCCAGACGTAGTTGGAGATTAAAGAGTAAAGCGGGCTTTACACGCTACGACATCGCTAATGTGGAGTCGTTGGGGTCACGGATTTTGTGACGCACATCCGGCCGCATTAGCGATGCCGTTGCGTGTGACATCGATAAGCGATTTTGCATCGTTGCAAAACCATGCAAAATCGCTAATCGGCGACACGGGGGTCCATTCCCAATTATCGTTACTGCAGCAGTAACGAGGTTGTTCGTCGCTCCTGCGGCAGCACACATCGCTGCGTGTGACGCCGCAGGAGCGAGGAAGCTCTCCCTACCAGCCTCCCGGGCGCTATGAGGAAGGAAGGAGGTGGGCAGGATGTTACGTCCCGCTCATCTCCGCCCCTCCGCTGCTATTGGGCGGCGGTTCAGTGACGTTTCAGTGACGTCGCTGTGACGCCGCACGGACCGCCCCCTTAGAAAGGAGGTGGTTCGCCGGTCACAGCGACGTCGCCGGACAGGTAAGTATGTGTGACGGCTGTGGGCGATGTTGTGCGGCACGGGCAGCGATATGCCCGTGTCGCGCAACAGATGGGGGCGGGTACCCACACTAGCGATATCGGGACCGATATCGCAGTGTGTAAAGTAGCCTTTACACTGAGAGAGAAAAGCTGTGGGAATTGGTATGGGTAGCATTTGAAAAAGGTAAATAAACTTTGGAAGTATAATGCTTTTAATTAAATTTTTCCGACCCATCCACGAAAGGAAGGGAGCCTTCCACGAGGCTATTTGTGCGGTAAGTTTAGGAAGAAGGGGCTTGTAGTTGAGATCAAATAGGGACTTGAAGGTTTTCCCCAACTTAATGCCTAAGTATGTTATGTGACTATTTGGCCATCGAAAAGGGAACTTGTTTTGGAGAGATTTAGTAACTTTGCTGGCGATATTAATGCTTAACGCTTCTGATTTGGATAGGTTAATTTTGAAGTTAGACCAGCGGCCATATTCCTCTAATAATTTCATAAAGGCAGGGAAACCCCTCTCCGGCCTGGACATTACCACCAACAAGTCGTCGGCAAAGGCGGCGGACTTGTGGTGAACTCCCTGCAGATTAAACCCCTCAATGTCCCGGTCCTGTTGAATGGAGGTTAGCAATGGCTCCATGACCAAGACAAAGAGTAGGGGGGATAAGGGGCAACCCTGCCTTGTGCCATTTTTAATGTCAAGAGGGTCGGTGAGGGTATTGTTTATTTTAATCCTGGCCGTGGGGGTCCCCCCATTTTTGATAGCCAGCTAGGGTAAAGTAGACGGCTGTAGCCTGAAAACCACAGCTGGCAGCTTTACCGTGGTTGGTGATCCAATGTGGAGGTCACCCCAGGCTCTTTTTTATAATTATTTTATAAATAATAATAATTACAAAAAAAAAGTAGGGTCCCCCCAAATTGGATCACCA
Organism: Anomaloglossus baeobatrachus; assembly: GCF_048569485.1. NCBI lineage: Eukaryota > Metazoa > Chordata > Amphibia > Anura > Aromobatidae > Anomaloglossus > Anomaloglossus baeobatrachus. The sequence goes on from NW_027442600.1 coordinate 76,848, forward strand.
GCCAAGGTAAAGTGGACAGCTGTGGTCTGGTATTCTCAGGATGGGAAGGGCCATAGTTATTGGCCCTTCACAGCCTAAAAATAGCAGGCCGCAGGCGCCCCAGAAGTGGCGCATCCACTAGATGCGCCAATCCTGGCGCTTCACCCCAGCTCATCCCGTGCCCTGGTGCAGTGGCAAATGGGGTAATAAATGGGGTTGCTACTAGCTGTAAGGTCACCTGACATCAAGCCCAGCAGTTTGTGATGTCATGGCGTCTGTCAGATACCCGACATCACAAACTGTCAGTACTAACAAAAAAATAGACAAAAAAAAATTATTTGAAAAAACACTCCCCAAAACATTCCCTCTTTCACCAATTTTTTGTAAGAAAATAAATAAGGGGGTCCCACAACGACTCTCGACCGTCTAGAATATGGGGGGACACGCTCGGTGAACGTATCCCCCATTTTCTAGGAGTGCAGACCCTCCATGTGAGGAGTGTGGGTGCAATGAATCTGCACCCACTCTCCCTGGGTCCACAGCAGCAGAGTCCATGTCGTAACGGTTGCTATCAAAGCTGCAATGCCCTGCTCATGAGGTAAGGGCATGCCTAATCAGGAGAACTATTCTACATTTCCAAATATTGGTATTTGCTGATATTACTGCTATTCCACCTACTATATATTGGGGATAGGATCTTGGAGATGGAATACCCCTTTAAGTCCAGTTATCCAGCTGAATGAATACTAAACAACAGAGCTCGCTATTTAGATGTGTTTTCTTCTGGCGTATAACGGACTCTCATGTTTGGTAGTCGTTCAGCAGGGCAACAGAAATAGCACATACCTCCATTTGGAAATGTAGTATAGCTCTCCTGATCAACTATGTTCCTTACCTCATGAGCAGGGCATTGCAATAATAATAATAATAATTCATTTATATAGCGCTATTAATTCCATAGTGCTTTACATACATTGGGAACACTGTCCCCATTGGGGCTCACAATCTAAATTCCCTATCTGTATGTCTTTGGGTACTCGGAGGAAACCCACGCAAACATGGGGAGAACATACAAACTCATTGCAGATGGTGTCCTTGGTGGGAATTGAACCCAGGACGTCAGCGCTGCAAGACTGCAGTGCTAACCACTGAGCCACCGTGCCGCCCATTTAGCTTACAGATGTATAACCACCACTCACTGTGTCTGACCACAGGAAGCTGAGCTGACAGCCGCTCTGTGCATGCGGCAGCGTCTATTGTGAAGGAGAGGGCCGCCGGAGATTAACACTCCACAGATACCGTGGGACACCGGGGAACACCGGTGGGGTTATAGAGGGTGACCTGGCAGGGCCTGGAGAGGAGTTTTCTGTCGCATGTGTCATGGCACATGTGACAGAAATCAGAGGAGTAGGGTGAATGCGTCTGGCGCACTGCTGTGCGCGCGGCCATCTTGGATTTCCGGGAGGGGTCGGGGGGAGACACTTTGGCGACACCGGGGGACCGGGGAGGAGATTTATCTCCCATCTGACATGTTTGTTCATGCCAGATGGGAGATAAATAATTTTTTACCGACGCTGTCATTTACTGTAACGTGATCATCGGTATACGGTGTATACTGGTGATCACGTGAGCGGGGACCGGAAAAAACGGCCTAAATCATGATCTCCAGGGTCTCAGCTACCCCCTGAAACCACGGAGATTTTCTGACGCTAGGGGGCGCTATTCACTTATTTCTGCCTGCTGTTTATAAACGGCAGACCAGAATAGCGCTTCATTCACACGACCGATCCGTTTTCGCGGTCCACAAAAAACAGTTTGTTTTTTTTACAGGTGCATCCGTGTGGCATCCGTTTCTGTTCCATATACGGTCCGTATGTCATCCGTGTGCCTTCCGTTTGTTTGCATACTGCAAAAAAACTGAAGGAGGTAAAATACATAAATTTACCCAGGATCTGTGACGCCCTGGACCCCCAGGGGTCACAGGTAACAACACACAACACCACACACACCCCCACCCCAGTGAGGCACCAGCAGCCAACAAGTCCTGACCGCCTCCCTCAGGTCTAGTCAGGCACACCAGTTGGGCGGAGCCAGGCGGATAGTCACGCCGTCCGAGGAGTCTGCTGGCCTGAGGCAGGGAAAGGACAAGTGAGTCGAGTGGGGAGAGGAGTAGTGAGAGGAGTAAAAGTGGCGAGCTGAGAGTCAGGGGCCTAGGGCGGAGCCTAGGACCCCTTGGAACTGTCAGGCAGGCAAGACGGTGATGGCCGTCTGCAGGAGTCCGGTCAGGGACTGAACTGCGGAACCGTAGGGACCGAGAAGAGGGTGGTGACCCTTCGTACCCGAATCGGGGAGCTAACAAGTCAACCGGAGCACCAGGCAGGGTACTCAGACCCCGTTCTAGCCCAGAAGCAACCGGGCTCAGACAAATCTACTGATTGCGATCTGGACCTCAGGGGTTCATTCCCACCCAAAGTCCCGATAGACGGCAACAGCCCACCGATTCCGGATAAGAGCCACCGCCAAGGGCCAGAGATCCAAAGGGCTAGCGCCTGCGGGTAAAAGGGCTCCTCCGGTACCCAAAAGCCGGGGAGTGGACTACCGTTGCTGAAGCATAGGAGTCACTGTAGCAAATTTAAAGGTGCAGGAGAAAGGCGACATCACCAACCTCACTGGGGACACACGCAGCCGGCTGCGGGCACCGATCTACACTGAACTTGGTTTACCATTGACTCTGTGTGGTTTAATCGTGAGTACACCAGTGCCATCAGGCACCGCGCCGCATGCGTGCCCCTGCGTCCTGCAACCCCCCGCTCCTGCCACCTGGCCCCAGGACCAACAAACCCCCTACCCACGGAGGGGTCAACACCTAGCTGCGACCCACCACCGATCCCCGACGAGCCCCCGCACCCTGACCGCAGCGGTGGTGCCTATCACCTCACCACGACCCGTGGGTGGCGTCACGAACTGTTACCGGGCCGTGAAACCGGTCCACCCCAAACCAAACAACCAAACCTACCCCCCCTTTCCAGAGCGACGTGGCCCCCAGTCCGGAGGCGCTTGAGCCACCGACAACCCGAGCTCGGATCCGAGCGGCTCGGCGGAGAGCAGCCGAGCCCCCAGGGCAGTACAGATCCATAGCTTCAACCTACATGAGATGTTCACTCCAGTGCCATTTTCTACTGCTTTTCACAGTGTAGAGCGCTCTGGTGATTTTCTTTTGCTTGTACACTTCATATCAGTCTTTTCTGTCATTATAATGGCAGAAAGACACATAATGTCCCACTCGCCTGCATTTTGTAATTTTGCACCCTTTGGTGCCTTTCATGTGGCACTAAGGGGTGCTTAGCCTTGTATTTAGCGAAAAAAATTAAAAAAATGACGTGGGGTTCCCCCTATTTTTGTAGCCAGCTAGGGTAAAGCAGACGGCTGCAGCCTGCAGACCACAGCTGGCAGCTTCACCTTGGCTGGTAATCCAAAACTGAGGGCACTCCACTCTGTTATTTTAAATTAAATAAATAACTAAAAAAAAAAAAGACGTGGGGGTCCCCCCAAAATTGGATCATCAGCCAAGGTAAAGCGGACAGCTGGGGTCTGATATTCTCAGACTAGGGAGGTCCATGATTATTGGACTCTCCCCAGCCTAAAAATAGCAGGCCGCAGCCGCCCCAGAAGTGGCGCATCTATTAGATGCGCCAATCCTGGTGCTTCGCCCCAGCTCATCCCGTGCCCTGGTGCGGTGGCAAATGGGGTAATATATGGGGTTGATACCAGATGTGTATTGTCACCTGGCATCAAGCCCTGGGGTTCGTGAGGTCAGGCGTCTATCAGATACCCGACATCACCAACCCAGTCAGTAATAAAAAAAAAAAAATAGACGACAAACACATTTTTATTTGAAAAAACACTGCCCAAAACATTCCCTCTTTCACCAATTTATTAGAAAGAAAAACAAATCCAGGTCTGCTGTAATCCAAGGGGTTCCCATGACGATCCATACCATAGTCACTGTCCCATTCAATGAAGAACAGAATGTTCCACATTGGCTGGGAGAGCAATGCAGTGACCTGAGCTAACATCAACAGGTCAGCCCAGGTCACTGCAGGGCATGACAAGTGCTGCTGTCAGGAGCGAGGTACATTACCTGCGGTGACGATCTCCTGCACTGCTGATAGCAGACCTGTCACTGACTTCAATGACCTTCACAGCCAAGTATCGTGGGAGCCTGTGACGTCACCGCTGGTGACAGTCTCTGGTCGGCAGCGAGAGGAGATGTGACAAGCGGCGGCCATGGAGGACAGTGACAGCGCGAAGGTCGGGAGGGCGGGACTTCATCACCGCAGGTAAGCTGAGCGGAGTAATGTGTGCGGAGTGCGAGGTGGGTGGAGCTAAGCGGGGTAATGTGTGCAGAGTGACAGGTGGGTGGAGCCAAGTAGGGTAATGTGTGAAGAGTGCCAGGTGGGCGGAGCTAAGCGGGGTAATGTGTGCATAGTGCCAGGTGGGTGGAGCCAAGCGGGGTAATGTGTGCAGAGTGCCAGGTGGGTGGAGCCAAACGGTGTAATGTGTGCAGAGTGCCAGGTTGGTGAAGCCAAGCGGGGTAATGTGTGCAGAGTGCCAGGTGGGTGGAGACAAACAGTGTAATGTGTGCAGAGTGCCAGGTTGGTGGAGCCAAGCGGGGTAATGTGTGCAGAGTGCCAGGTGGGCGGAGCCAAGCGGGGTAATGTGTGCAAAGTTCCAGGTGGGTGGAGCCAAGCGGGGTAATGTGTGCAGAGTGCCAGGTGGGCAGAGCCAAGCAGGGTAATGTGTGCGGAGTGCAGGTGGGTAGAGCCAAGCGGGGTAATGTGTGCGGAGTGCAGGTGGGTGGAACCAAGCTATGTAATGTGTGCAGAGTCCCAGGTGGGTGGAGCCAAGTGGGGTAATGTGTGCAGAGTGCCAGGTGGGCGGAGCCAAGCAGAACCATGTGTGCGGAGTGCAGGTGGGTGGAGCCAAGCGGGGTAATGTGTGCAGAGTGCCAGGTGGGCGGAGCCAAGTGGGGTAATGTGTGCAGAGTCCCAGGTGGGGGGAGCCAAGCGGGGTAATGTGTGCAGAGTGCCAGGTGGGTGGAGTAAAGCGGGGTAATGTGTGCAGAGTGCCAGGTGGGCGGAGCCAAGTGGGTAATGTGTGCAGAGTGCCAGGTGGGTGGAGCCAAGCAGGGTAATGTGGGCAGAGTGCCAGGTGGGTGGAGCCAAGCAGGGTAATGTGTGCGGAGTGCAAGTGGGTGGAGCCTAGCGGGGCCATGTGTGCGGGCAGCGGAGTGCAAAGTGGGTGGAGCCTAGCGGGGCCATGTGGGGCTGAAGACATCAGTGCCGGGCACTGCATGGCTGGGGACTGGTGAGTGTGAGTGTGTGTGTGTACATGCCGAGTGCAGGAGGGGGCGGAGCCCAGCGGGGAAGTGTCGGCTCCCTGCACATGTAACTAAGATAAATTTTGGGCTACTAAACAAAGCACTTTGCTTGGATACCCGATATTTATCTTGGTTACCAGCTTACCGCAGGCTGCCAGCGATGGCTCCCTGCACACTGTAGCTGTAAAAAGCCCTGCTTTTTGCTGATCGAACCATTCTCGAACGTAACTCGAACTGCCGAACTTTTACCAAAAAGCTCAAGTTCTAGTTCGATCTAGAACACCCCCCAAATCACTCTAACCGCGAACTGGAGAACCACGAACCGCGCTCAACTCTAATCCTGATCTGTCTGTTCCTGTGCCCCCGTGCCCTTGTCTGTGTTCTGTCCCCTGGTCATCCTTCCTGTCCTCTGTCCCCTCTCCTATTTCTCCACTCGGTTGCTTCCTCCGGTACTGACCTTGACCTGACTTTGACTCTGCTTCTGCTCGTTCCTCCGGTCCTGCTTTTGCCCGTACGGTGTTTGACCCAGCCTGCCTGACTATTCCTCGCATGCCCTGCATCTCTGCTTCTCACCTGTGCTGTGAGGCAGTGTATGAGAACACTGTGTATTTACTTACTGGTTCTCGTTGCTCTGTGTAGTGTCTTCTGCTGCAGAGCTCTGGCTCCCCCTGGTGGCAGCATGACAGAGTAATTCCGCATATGAAATATAGAAATACTTTATTTTTAGAAAAATTTATACAGTAAGTGATAGACATACAAAAACACAATAAAAATGCAGTGTTACAGTGTACAAAACACACAAGGATGTGGAGGGTTAACACACTCTAAATTGGGTTAAATTATACAAATCTGTTATGATCCGGAACCATGGAAGATCACAATAGATCATTGGCAAAAAGGTGACAAGCGCATTGGCAACTAATCTGGCTGCCATCCTCTTACTAAACCATCAACACTAGAAGTAGCTGAGGGGTAAACTAACATCCTATGCACCGCGAACCCAGCCAGAAAACTAAGTATCCTATAGGAAGGAAGGATGAATAACTCTCTGCCTCAGAAATAGTCCGCAAAAGGTATAGCAAACCCCCCACATTCAAAGATATAGGAAAATACAATACACAGATGGATGATAGGATTAGCAAAGGTGAGGCCCCACTAACTAAATAGGAAAGGATAGGAAAGAAGCTGATGGTGATCAGAGAAAAACCCTACAAAAATCCAAATACCTGATAGTACAAAAAGGTCCTCAGATCGCACGATCTGCACTCCGTCCTATATCAGGCGCTCTTGTCAAACCAATGAACATAAAACAGGAACAATTACAAATTCAAGAAGCAACAAACACATGGACTTATAGGAGCAAAAACTCCAAACATAGCTGCAGGGAGTGTTGTGAATGTTAGTTATGTCTTGGCTGCTGGGAGGCTCCCTCTGGTGGCCAGGAAGGGTTTGGACAGAGACCAGGTGTGTTGTGCAGTGGGTGTTTCCTTTCCTAACTCTCTGCTTATTTAAGTCCTGGTCTGATTGCAGGCTGTTGCCGGATGTCAGTTGTTCTTTGTATCTCTAGCCTGCATAATCCTGCTCTACATCACATCCACTCCAGATAAGTTCTTGCTCTTTATTTATTGCCTGGTTCTTTTGCTTATCTGGGTTTGTCATTTGTTGTGGTTGGTTTCAGTTTATTTCCTTCCAGGGATTTCCCCCCTCAGTGGATTGTTGAGGAACTCCCTGCAGTTCTATGTGGAGTATAGCTCCTTTGGGTCCATGTGTTTATGGCTTGTTGAATTTGTTATAATTCTTGTTTTCTGTTCATTGGTATGACAAGGGCACCTGGTATAGGACGGAGTTCAGATCGAGCGATCTGAGGGCCTTTTTGTACTATCAGGAAGTTGGTATTTTGCAGGGTTTTTCTCTGGCTACCATCAGTCCCTTTCCTGTCCTTTCCTATTTTAGTCAGCGGGGGCCTCACCTTTTGCTAATCCTGTCATCTACCTGTTGTGAGGTAGCGCGGTCGGCTGCGCAGCAGAAGACACGGGATCCAGGCATATAGGTTCACAGCACACGGTGTTTAATGTCCAAACAAAAATCCACAGCAATATACATGTCTCTCCAGCAGAGACTCAGGGAGTTGTGATCACTCCCTCACACACGGCACACCTGCCCCTCGTTCCTGTTTCCATTTAACCCTTCCTTCAGCCTGTAGGGAAACAGCATTAACCCTAGAGTGGATTTACTTTCTATCATGGAGTGAGCACGACCGGGGCGAGACATACCGGCCGTCATAGATAACCCCGGTCACAGTCTCACATACCCCCCCCCTCAGTTCAAGCGTGCGGGGTTGAACTCCCGCCATCAAACACGGGCCGCGGGACAAGGCATCGGCGTTGACCTGCAACCTACCGGCCCGGTGTTCAACCGTAAACCGGAAGTTCTGCAGAGAAAGGAACCACCGGGTAACCCGGGCATTCCGTTCCTTGGCGGACCTCATCCAGACCAGCGGAGAGTGATCAGTCACCAAGCGAAATTGCCGTCCCAGCAGGTAATAGCGTAGGGACTCCAAGGCCCATTTAATCGCCAGGCACTCCTTCTCCACTACGCTATAATTCCGCTCGGGAGGGGTGAGCTTCCTACTCAAGAAGGTGACGGGGTGTTCCTCCCCCTGAACCACCTGAGACAGCACTGCCCCCAGGCCGACCTCAGAGGCGTCAGTCTGTACTATGAACTCCTTCCGGAAATCAGGGTTGACCAGAACGGGTTGTCCGCACAGGACCCCCTTCAGGGCCCGGAAGGAGTCCTCGGCCTGCGGAGTCCAGCGCACCATGACGGACTTCTTGCCTTTGAGAAGGTCCGTCAAGGGGGCTGATAGTCCCGCAAAATCTCTTACAAACCTCCTGTAGTACCCCACGATACCCAGGAAGGCCCTAACCTGCTTTGTGGTCAGGGGTCTAGGCCACTTCTGGATCGCCTCAACCTTGTTAATTTGGGGCTTAATCACTCCTTGGCCTATCACGTAGCCCAAGTAGCGGGCTTCCGTGAGTCCCAACGCACATTTCTTGGGATTGGCTGTCAATCCGGCTGTTCGAAGCGCGTCCACCACCGCTTGTACCTGTTCCAAGTGGGTCTGCCAATCGGGGCTGTAAATAATGATGTCATCAAGGTACGCTGATGCATACGCCTGGTGGGGTTCCAGCACTAAGTCCATCAACCTCTGGAACGTGGCCGGAGCGCCATGTAACCCAAAAGGCAAGACAACATAGTGGAAGAGACCCTCCGGCGTAACAAAAGCGGTTTTCTCCTTGGCGGACTCCGTCAGTGGCACCTGCCAGTACCCCTTGGTCAGGTCGAGCGTGGTAAAATATCGCGCCTGTCCCAGCCTATCAATCAGCTCATCCACCCGGGGCATGGGGTAGAGATCGAACTTGGATATTTCGTTCAATCTCCGGAAGTCATTGCAGAACCTTAAGGAGCCATCGGGTTTTGGTATTAGGACAATGGGACTAGCCCATTCACTCCGGGATTTTTCGATGACCCCCAGGCGTAGCATTGTCTTCACTTCTTCTGATATGGCTTGTCTTCGAGCCTCCGGCACGCGGTATGACTTCAGGCGTACCTTCAGGTGGGGCTCGGTGACAATGTCATGTCGTATCAGACTGGTCCTACCCGGCAACTCGGAGAAGACATCGGGGTTCTGCTGAACCAGCCGTCTGGCCTCTCGCCTCTGTTGCTTGGTGAGGGCTTCTCCGATCCTTACTTCCGGTTCGTCCTCTCCGGAGGTCGCTGAAGCCGGGAGTGAACGACCCGAAGAGGAGGGAGATGGGGGAAACTCAACCATCAGGCTTTCCCGTTCCTGCCACGGTTTTAATAGGTTGACATGGTATATTTGTTCAGGTTTCCGCCTACCGGGCTGCAATACTTTATAGTTGACCACCCCAACTTTTTCCTTTATCTCGTAGGGGCCTTGCCACTGAGCCAGGAATTTACTCTCCGCCGTGGGGATTAATACCAACACCCGATCCCCGGGTTTAAAGGTCCGCACGGTGGCTTGTCTATTATAGCGGCCGCTTTGCGCGGCCTGAGCCTCCTGTAAATGCTCCTTCACAATTGGCATGACCGCGCTTATGCGGTTCTGCATTCCTAAAATGTGTTCAATCACACTTTTATGGGGGGTGGGCTCTTGCTCCCATGTTTCCTTTGCCAGGTCCAACAATCCCCGGGGATGTCGCCCGTATAACAATTCAAAAGGCGAAAACCCCGTGGATGCCTGTGGCACCTCTCGGATGGCAAACATCAAATAGGGAAGCATCATATCCCAGTCCTTCCCATCTTTGGAGATCACCCTTTTTAGCATGGTTTTCAGGGTTTTATTGAATCGTTCTACTAACCCATCCGTCTGAGGATGATACACAGACGTACGCAACTGCTTGATCTGGAGTAGCCGGCATAGTTCTTTGGTCACTTTAGACATGAATGGGGTCCCCTGATCCGTAAGGATCTCCTTGGGCAACCCCACCCGGCAGAACACAGAAAACAACTCCCGAGCTATAAGCTTCGCCGCAGTATGTCTGAGAGGTATCGCCTCTGGATACCGGGTGGCATAGTCAACGATCACTAGGATGTGTTGGTGCCCTCGAGCAGACTTTACGAGGGGCCCCACCAGATCCATCCCTATCCGTTCAAAAGGGACTTCTATAATGGGTAACGGCACCAACGGACTGCGAAAGTGGACCAGTGGTGCGGTAAGCTGACACTCCGGGCAGGTTTCGCAGAACCGTTTTACCTCCCCAAAGACCCCGGGCCAATAGAACCGTTGCAATATTCGCTCCTGCGTTTTCTTGACCCCTAGGTGGCCACTCATCAGATGTTTATGAGCCAAGTCGAGGACCCGCCGGCGATACGGCTGGGGCACCACCAACTGCTCCACCCCCACGCCCCGTATTTCATCTACCCGGTAGAGTAAATCCTGTTTAAGAGCGAAATGGGGGTACCTTACCTGGGCACCGGGCAGCTGGGCCACCCCGTCAATTACTAACACCCTATTCCGGGCATGTATTAACGTAGGGTCCTGGAGTTGGGCTGTCCCAAACGCATCCGGGGATGCCTCCAAGTCCGGGATGGGCTCGACCGTCTCAGCCTCTCCTGCCAATACCTCTAGGGGCGACCTATCGGGTTCACATTCTGTCCCTATCATGGGGACCCCTACGGCAGGTGTCCCGGATTCAGGATTGTAGGGCTTCCTCATAGAACCACTGATTTACCCGCTGAGCCCGTACATAGGTATTCACCCCCAACCGAGCCAGTATTTCGGCTTTCAGGGTCACATAGTCAATGGCGTCCTCGGTACCGAGGTCCAGGTACGCTTTTTGGGGTTCCCCCGTCAGATAGGGCGACAATACCTCAGCCCACTGGGGGGTCGGCAGCTTTTCCCGCTCGGCCACCCGCTCAAACACTGCCAGGAACGCTTCCACATCATCCCCCGGGGTCATCTTTTGCAACGCTTGTCTCACCGCTTTCCGGACGCTGCCGTCGTCACCCGGTCCCGGGGTTGTTGCTGCCGGTCCGGCACGGATTGACTTGGCCAGGAGAACCATCTGTTCTTGGTGCCTTTTTTCCTGCAATTTCAAGGATTGCTGGTGCTGTTGCTGCTGTTGCTCCAACGTCCGGAGCAGGTGGGTATTCACCTGTTGTTGCTGTGCATTAGCCTCTTGTTGTTGTGCATTAGCCTGCTGCTGCTGTGCATTAGCCTGAGCCAAATGCCTTAGTATGTCCTCCATGGCGTCGCTGGGTTTGGGCCGTAGTATAGCTGCTTGAATCCAGGACATGTGCTACCGGATCACCAGAAAAGGAAGTACACCTCACCGGGCTGGCATGCCCGCCGATTCTCCACCATATGTGAGGTAGCGCGGTCGGCTGCGCAGCAGAAGACACGGGATCCAGGCATATAGGTTCACAGCACACGGTGTTTAATGTCCAAACAAAAATCCACAGCAATATACATGTCTCTCCAGCAGAGACTCAGGGAGTTGTGATCACTCCCTCACACCCGGCACACCTGCCCCTCGTTCCTGTTTCCATTTAACCCTTCCTTCAGCCTGTAGGGAAACAGCATTAACCCTAGAGTGGATTTACTTTCTATCATGGAGTGAGCACAACCGGGGCGAGACATACCGGCCGTCATAGATAACCCCGGTCACAGTCTCACACTGTGTATTGTGTTTTTCCTATATCACCGCAGTCTTTGAATGTGGGGGGCTTGCTATTCTTGTCTATTTTCTGAGGCAGAGAGTTATTCATCTTTCCTACCTTTAGGATAGTTAGTTCTCCGGCTGGGTTCACGGTGCACAGGATGTTAGTTCACCCCTCGGCTACTTCTAGTTGTGTTGGTTAGTAAGGGGATGGCGGCCAGATTAGTTGCCAATGCTCTTGTCACCTTTTTGCCAATGATTTGTGGTGATCTTCCATGGTTCCGGATCATAACAAGGGAGCTTCCCAGCTAAGCAACAGAGATGGAAGATTCCTGCTTGAAAATAAACTGACAACAACCACAATAATTGACAACCCAGAAAAGAACAAAACAACTTAAGAAAGAAACAAGCACTTATCTGGGGTAGATGTGGTCTGGAGCAAAATGAAAAGGCTGGTGAAGTAAAGAACAAATGATAACCGACCCAGACAGCCATGAAGCAAAAGCTTAAATAGGCAGAGAGTTAGCAATTGAAACGCCCATTGCTCCAGCACACTTGGTCTCTGTCCAAACCATTCCTGGCCACAAGAGGGAGCCTCACAGAAGCAAAAGTATAACTGATATTCACAACACAAATCCTAGGAGTATAGTGAACAGATAAAGCCAGATTGGCTAATTCTTTAGATTTGGATGTAGATAATAACAGAAGTAACAATCATAGGGCTGTCGAAATTAACAAAATGATGGTCGCGGGGTAAATAAAGTGCAAGGGCTGGCTGTAAATAAATATACAGTTAGGTCCAGAAATATTTGGACAGTGACACAAGTTTTGTTATTTTAGCTGTTTACAAAAACATGTTCAGAAATACAATTATATATATAATATGGGCTGAAAGTGCACACTCCCAGCTGCAATATGAGCGTTTTCACATCCAAATCGGAGAAAGGGTTTAGGAATCATAGCTCTGTAATGCATAGCCTCCTCTTTTTAAAGGGACGAAAAGTAATTGGACAAGGGACTCTAAGGGCTGCAATTAACTCTGAAGGCGTCTCCCTCGTTAACCTGTAATCAATGAAGTAGTTAAAAGGTCTGGGGTTGATTACAGGTGTGTGGTTTTGCATTTGGAAGCTGTTGCTGTGACCAGACAACATGCGGTCTAAGGAACTCTCAATTGAGGTGAAGCAGAACATCCTGAGGCTGAAAAAAAAAGAAAAAATCCATCAGAGAGATAGCAGACATGCTTGGAGTAGCAAAATCAACAGTCGGGTACATTCTTAGAAAAAAGGAATTGACTGGTGAGCTTGGGAACTCAAAAAGGCCTGGGCGTCCACGGATGACAACAGTGGTGGATGATCGCCGCATACTTTCTTTGGTGAAGAAGAACCCGTTCACAACATCAACTGAAGTCCAGAACACTCTCAGTGAAGTAGGTGTATCTGTCTGTAAGTCAACAGTAAAGAGAAGACTCCATGAAAGTAAATACAAAGGGTTCACATATAGATGCAAACCATTCATCAATTCCAAAAATAGACAGGCCAGAGTTAAATTTGCTGAAAAACACCTCATTAAGCCAGCTCAGTTCTGGAAAAGTATTCTATGGACAGATGAGACCAAGATCAACCTGTACCAGAATGATGGGAAGAAAAAAGTTTGGAGAAGAAAGGGAACGGCACATGATCCAAGGCACGCCACATCCTCTATAAAACATGGTGGAGGCAACGTGATGGCATGGGCATGCATGGCTTTCAATGGCACTGGGTCACTTGTGTTTATTGATGACATAACTAGAGATGAGCGAACCGGTCGCGGTTCGGCTCGAGGTTGGTTCGCCGAACGGACCTCCCGTTCGAGTTCGGTTCGTCGAACGTTTGACGAACCGAACTCGAACTGCATAGGAAACAATGGCAGGCAATCACAAACACAGAAAAACACCTAGAAAACACCCTCAAAGGTGTCCTAAAGGTGACAAACAACTCAAACACATTGGAAAGTGACAAGGACATATACTCATGCGAAAACAAAACAGCTGGACAAGGAAAAAGAGGAGGACACACAGATATAGGCATGGCACGCCCTTCTAAAATCATGTAAAACACCGCAAGGTGACTCCAAGCGGAGTCTCCATTTTTTCCAAAAATTGGGCCACACACACACCCACCCCTTCAGTGGCAGCAGTTGTGCCCCAGTTGTACACTTCACAGCTACATTTGCATCAAGCACATTCAAAAATACGCCATTCTTATCCGTCCCCAGGATGACACCGGGGTAGGTAGCAAAGTCTTTCCTGATCCCAGCTCTGTTCATCTTGGCTTCTTTTAAAAACACATCAAGCAAGGGTTACTCCAAGCGGAGTCTCCCTTTTTTTCCAAAAATTGGGCCACACAGACACCCACCCCATCAGTGGCAGCACTTGGGCCCTAGTTGCAAACAGGATGTTTTGATTTGCATCAAGCACATTCAAAAATATGCCATTCTTATCCGTCCCCAGGATGACACGGGGTAGGTAGCAAAGTCTTTGCTGATCCCAGCTCTGTTCATCTTGGCTTCTTTTAAAAACACATCAAGCAAGGGTTACTCCAAGCGGAGTCTCCCTTTTTTTCCAAAAATTGGGCCACACAGACACCCACCCCATCAGTGGCAGCACTTGGGCCCTAGTTGCAAACAGGATGTTTTGATTTGCATCAAGCACATTCAAAAATACGCCATTCTTATCCGTCCCCAGGATGACACCGGGGTAGGTAGCAAAGTATTTCCTCATCCCAGCTCTGTTCATCTTGGCTTCTTTTAAAAACACATCAAGCAAGGGTTACTCCAAGCGGAGTCTCCCTTTTTTCCAAAAATTGGGCCACACAGACACCCACCCCATCAGTGGCAGCACTTGGGCCCTAGTTGCAAACAGGATGTTTTGATTTGCATCAAGCACATTCAAAAATACGCCATTCTTATCCGTCCCCAGGATGACACCAGGGTAGGTAGCAAAGTCTTTGCTGATCCCAGCTCTGTTCATCTTGGCTTCTTTTAAAAACACATCAAGCAAGGGTTACTCCAAGCGGAGTCTCCCTTTTTTTCCAAAAATTGGGCCACACAGACACCCACCCCATCAGTGGCAGCACTTGGGCCCTAGTTGCAAACAGGATGTTTTGATTTGCATCAAGCACATTCAAAAATACGCCATTCTTATCCGTCCCCAGGATGACACCGGGGTAGGTAGCAAAGTCTTTGCTGATCCCAGCTCTGTTCATCTTGGCTTCTTTTAAAAACACATCAAGCAAGGGTTACTCCAAGCGGAGTCTCCCTTTTTTTCCAAAAATTGGGCCACACAGACACCCACCCCATCAGTGGCAGCACTTGGGCCCTAGTTGCAAACAGGATGTTTTGATTTGCATCAAGCACATTCAAAAATACGCCATTCTTATCCGTCCCCAGGATGACACCGGGGTAGGTAGCAAAGTATTTCCTGATCCCAGCTCTGTTCATCTTGGCTTCTTTTAAAAACACATCAAGCAAGGGTTACTCCAAGCGGAGTCTCCCTTTTTTCCAAAAATTGGGCCACACAGACACCCACCCCATCAGTGGCAGCACTTGGGCCCTAGTTGCAAACAGGATGTTTTGATTTGCATCAAGCACATTCAAAAATACGCCATTCTTATCCGTCCCCAGGATGACACCGGGGTAGGTAGCAAAGTCTTTCCTGATCCCAGCTCTGTTCATCTTGGCTTCTTTTAAAAACACATCAAGCAAGGGTTACTCCAAGCGGAGTCTCCCTTTTTTTCCAAAAATTGGGCCACACAGACACCCACCCCATCAGTGGCAGCACTTGGGCCCTAGTTGCAAACAGGATGTTTTGATTTGCATCAAGCACATTCAAAAATACGCCATTCTTATCCGTCCCCAGGATGACACCGGGGTAGGTAGCAAAGTATTTCCTGATCCCAGCTCTGTTCATCTTGGCTTCTTTTAAAAACACATCAAGCAAGGGTTACTCCAAGCGGAGTCTCCCTTTTTTCCAAAAATTGGGCCACACAGACACCCACCCCATCAGTGGCAGCACTTGGGCCCTAGTTGCAAACAGGATGTTTTGATTTGCATCAAGCACATTCAAAAATACGCCATTCTTATCCGTCCCCAGGATGACACCGGGGTAGGTAGCAAAGTCTTTGCTGATCCCAGCTCTGTTCATCTTGGCTTCTTTTAAAAACACATCAAGCAAGGGTTACTCCAAGCGGAGTCTCCCTTTTTTTCCAAAAATTGGGCCACACAGACACCCACCCCATCAGTGGCAGCACTTGGGCCCTAGTTGCAAACAGGATGTTTTGATTTGCATCAAGCACATTCAAAAATACGCCATTCTTATCCGTCCCCAGGATGACACCGGGGTAGGTAGCAAAGTATTTCCTGATCCCAGCTCTGTTCATCTTGGCTTCTTTTAAAAACACATCAAGCAAGGGTTACTCCAAGCGGAGTCTCCCTTTTTTCCAAAAATTGGGCCACACAGACACCCACCCCATCAGTGGCAGCACTTGGGCCCTAGTTGCAAACAGGATGTTTTGATTTGCATCAAGCACATTCAAAAATACGCCATTCTTATCCGTCCCCAGGATGACACCGGGGTAGGTAGCAAAGTCTTTGCTGATCCCAGCTCTGTTCATCTTGGCTTCTTTTAAAAACACATCAAGCAAGGGTTACTCCAAGCGGAGTCTCCCTTTTTTTCAAAAAATTGGGCCACACAGACACCCACCCCATCAGTGGCAGCACTTGGGCCCTAGTTGCAAACAGGATGTTTTGATTTGCATCAAGCACATTCAAAAATACGCCATTCTTATCCGTCCCCAGGATGACACCGGGGTAGGTAGCAAAGTATTTCCTGATCCCAGCTCTGTTCATCTTGGCTTCTTTTAAAAACACATCAAGCAAGGGTTACTCCAAGCGGAGTCTCCCTTTTTTCCAAAAATTGGGCCACACAGACACCCACCCCATCAGTGGCAGCACTTGGGCCCTAGTTGCAAACAGGATGTTTTGATTTGCATCAAGCACATTCAAAAATACGCCATTCTTATCCGTCCCCAGGATGACACCGGGGTAGGTAGCAAAGTCTTTGCTGATCCCAGCTCTGTTCATCTTGGCTTCTTTTAAAAACACATCAAGCAAGGGTTACTCCAAGCGGAGTCTCCCTTTTTTTCCAAAAATTGGGCCACACAGACACCCACCCCATCAGTGGCAGCACTTGGGCCCTAGTTGCAAACAGGATGTTTTGATTTGCATCAAGCACATTCAAAAATACGCCATTCTTATCCGTCCCCAGGATGACACCGGGGTAGGTAGCAAAGTCTTTGCTGATCCCAGCTCTGTTCATCTTGGCTTCTTTTAAAAACACATCAAGCAAGGGTTACTCCAAGCGGAGTCTCCCTTTTTTTCCAAAAATTGGGCCACACAGACACCCACCCCATCAGTGGCAGCACTTGGGCCCTAGTTGCAAACAGGATGTTTTGATTTGCATCAAGCACATTCAAAAATACGCCATTCTTATCCGTCCCCAGGATGACACCGGGGTAGGTAGCAAAGTCTTTGCTGATCCCAGCTCTGTTCATCTTGGCTTCTTTTAAAAACACATCAAGCAAGGGTTACTCCAAGCGGAGTCTCCCTTTTTTTCCAAAAATTGGGCCACACAGACACCCACCCCATCAGTGGCAGCACTTGGGCCCTAGTTGCAAACAGGATGTTTTGATTTGCATCAAGCACATTCAAAAATACGCCATTCTTATCCGTCCCCAGGATGACACCGGGGTAGGTAGCAAAGTCTTTGCTGATCCCAGCTCTGTTCATCTTGGCTTCTTTTAAAAACACATCAAGCAAGGGTTACTCCAAGCGGAGTCTCCCTTTTTTCCAAAAATTGGGCCACACAGACACCCACCCCATCAGTGGCAGCACTTGGGCCCTAGTTGCAAACAGGATGTTTTGATTTGCATCAAGCACATTCAAAAATACGCCATTCTTATCCGTCCCCAGGATGACACCGGGGTAGGTAGCAAAGTCTTTCCTGATCCCAGCTCTGTTCATCTTGGCTTCTTTTAAAAACACATCAAGCAAGGGTTACTCCAAGCGGAGTCTCCCTTTTTTTCCAAAAATTGGGCCACACAGACACCCACCCCATCAGTGGCAGCACTTGGGCCCTAGTTGTACACTTCACAGCTACATTTGCATCAATCACATTCAAAAATACCCCATAATTAACCGTCCCCAGGATGACACCGGGGTAGGTAGCAAAGTCTTTGCTGACCCATGACTTGTTCATCTTGGCTTCTTTTAAAAACAATGTAAGCAAGGGTTACTCCAAGCGGAGTCTCCCTTTTTTCCAAAAATTGGGCCACACAGACACCCACCCCATCAGTGGCAGCACTTGGGCCCTAGTTGCAAACAGGATGTTTTGATTTGCATCAAGCACATTCCAAATCCACAAGCATTTACTCTCCCCAGGATGACACAGGGGTAGTAAATTCCTTCTGGATCCATGACTTGTTCATTTTGATGAACGTCAGTCTGTCCACATTGTCACTGGACAGACGCGTGCGCTTATCTGTCAGCACACACCCAGCAGCACTGAATACACGTTCAGAGACAACGCTGGCAGCTGGACACGACAAAATCTCCAAGGCGTAACTGGAGAGCTCTGGCCATTTTTCTATGTTTGAAGCCCAAAAGGAGCAAGGCTCCAGTTGCACAGTCATGGCATCGATGTTCATTTGGAGATACTCCTGTATCATCCTCTCCAGCCGTTGAGTATGTGTCAGACTTGTTGTCTCTGGTGGCCTTGCAAAAGAGGGTCTAAAAAAATTATGAAAAGATTCCATAAAATTGCTGTTACCGGCACCAGATACGGTCCTACTGGTACGGGTAGACTGGTGAAGATGACGAGACCGTCCCATGTTTGTCAAGTTACAACTGGGAGATTCCCTCCCTGCACCTGCACGGTTGTTTGGTGGAAAAGCCGAGCTAAGATCGAGTAACAGCTTCTGCTGATACTCCTGCATACGTGCGTCCCTTTCTATGGCTGGAATTATGTCACAAAATTTGGACTTGTACCGGGGATCTAATAGTGTGGCAATCCAGTAGTCATCATCACTTCTAATTTTGACAATACGACTGTCATGTTGGAGGTAGTGCAACAAAAAGGCACTCATGTGTCTTGCGCAGCCATGCGGACCAAGTCCACGCTGTGTTTGTGGCATAGAGGTGCTACCCGTTCTTTCTTCCTCTGACATCTCCCCCCAACCTCTTTCAACTGAAATTTGACCAAGGTCTCCCTCATCCGCTGAGTCTTCCATGTCCATGGACAGTTCGTCCTCCATTTCTTCATGTTCTCCTGCACCTTGCTCAACATTTCGCCTGCTACTATGCGCCCTTGTCGATCCCTGTTCCCCATGGTCCCATGCCTGCTGCGTTGGTGATGATGAACGTCTGGACCTTGGTGATGTTGTTGTCCCTTGCACATATGAATCCTCCTGTAGTTCCTCCCCTTCATGTTGTCCCACCCCCTGACTCCGAATAGTGTTTAGCGTGTGCTCCAGCATGTAAATGACTGGAATCGTCATGCTGATAATGGCATTGTCAGAGCTAAACATATTCGTCGCCATGTCGAAACTGTGCAGAAGGGTGCATAGGTCCTTGATCTGAGACCACTCCATCAGGGTGATCTGCCCCACCTCTGCATCTCGTTGGCCCAGGCTATACGTCATGACGTATTGCACCAGGGCTCTGCGGTGCTGCCACAGTCGCTGTAACATGTGGAGAGTTGAATTCCAGCGTGTCGCCACATCGCATTTCAGGCGATGAACCGGCAGGCCGAAAGACTTCTGTAGCGATGCAAGTCGCTCAGCTGCGGCGCTTGAACGCTGGAAGTGAGCAGACAGTTTTCGTGCCCTGTTCAGAAGGCCATCTAGGCCGGGATAGTGTGTTAAAAATTGCTGCACGACAAGGTTCAACACGTGAGCCATACAAGGTACGTGTGTCACCTTGCCCAGGCGAAGGGCCGCACCCAGGTTTGCAGCATTGTCGCACACGGCCTTACCAGGCTGCAGGTTGAGTGGAGACAACCATTTATTAAACTCGGACCGCAGAGCTGACCACAACTCCTCAGCTGTGTGACTCTTATTACCAAGACATGTCAAGCTAAAGACCGCCTGATGCCGTTGCGCTCGGCTGCCAGCATAGTAATGA